>NW_006206360.1:0-807 GCF_000334495.1 Tupaia belangeri chinensis | reverse complement strand
TAATTAGTGATGACATCATAGAAACTACAAAGAACCCAGAAAAAAAACAAAGGCAGTCTCCAAAAACTATTCCTTGCAAAAAGTGCAGCTTCTTTTGTTCTGGAATGTTCTTCTTTGGCTCATCTTCTTTGGCTTTAAAAATATATTAAAAATCCATTTTATGAGAAACTTATAATAGATATTTAAATAGCTCCTTTTCCTCTTTTATTACAGCAAATTCATTCACATTTGCTGAATAAAGCTTAGGAACTACAAAAAAAAAAAAAAAAAAAAACAGAAACAAAAAAAGATGATCTAATTTCTTTAGATAGTGAGGAAGAAACAACAAATTCTAATAAACAACCAGATGTTAGGCCAAAACAATTTTAAAAATCTAGGGTAAATGAGGAGGTTACAAATCCTACAAAGCCTCAGAAAAAATTATATCCATCCCTTACAAACCTTAAAGCTTATTCGGATGGTCAATTGGCTGATTCTGAGAAAGAAATTTTAGAAACAAAGGCAAAATGGCCACCTGAAAAAGAAACTTCAGAAATGGAGGCTGCTGAATACAGCAATTCAAAATGGTTGCCTGAGAAAGAAACTTTAGAGACAAAGGCTGCTGAGTACAACAATTCAAAATGGCTGCCTTTCAAAAAAACGACCACCATCTTATGACTCGCATCTGCGCCATCTTTGACGTGTAATCATTCTTGCCATGAAAAGGCTGCTCCACCATCTTTGGTGATGCCCGTTATTGATCCTAGGGCAGAAGTTTGAGCTAAGACTGAAAAACTTAAGGAACATATTCAATTAGGAGAAGATCAA
>NW_006206359.1:0-431 GCF_000334495.1 Tupaia belangeri chinensis | reverse complement strand
GATACCAGAGACAATGTGGGAGGAGGGCTAGACAAGGCAGAGGGTTAGGGACAGGGAATCAAGGATAAAAAAAAAAAACAGCAAAATATATAAGACATAAGAAATGGAAAATTATTTGTTATGTGCTTGATTGAGCCAATAGACGGAAAATTTATTTTGAATACCGTAATGAGGTGTAGTGAATTAATGTTAAAAGAAAAATTAATTAATTAATTAATAAAAAAAGAAAGAAAAGAAACTTGTGGGACACAGATAAAGTTTTAAATGTGTTGATGAGGATGTATACAATAGTCTCAACTGGGCTGGACTGAAGCATATATCATGCTGGGTAAAGTCTCTATACAATCTAAATGATGTATAGCATTTTACTGTATGAATAGTAATTTTAAAATTAATTAATAAAGAATACAACTTAAGTGCACATTCACTAT
>NW_006206358.1:0-819 GCF_000334495.1 Tupaia belangeri chinensis | reverse complement strand
CAGCCCAGGGGAGACCTGGGAGAGAGATGATACGAGGATCCCAGGAAAAAGGGACCAGCAGAAGTGGTCTCAGTTCATTGACAATAGACCCCAACAGATCTTGGAACCCTGATAACTAGGCACCTACATTCCAGAAACAACCCCTATTCACCTTGCTTAGCTGGAGTCCTTTAAGAGAACCAGAATGTTTTTCTCAATCTCAACTTCCAAAGATTTGGGCTCAGAAGAATTTGGAGTAAGAACCTTACCTTTCTGCAGATATTTGCTCAGCTCTCCCCTGCCTGCTCTGAATTTACTGACCATTTGTGAGAAAGAATGTGAAGGTCACATGGGGCACTTCAGGACTGATCCCTCACTCCTTTCTTTGGTTGGGAGAATGTGAGGACATGTAGGGTGAACATGCTCTTGGCAAGAGTTAGAAGGTAGAGGCCTGGTGGGTACATTAGGTTAACACCCTAGATCATGGCTGGCAGGGTGGTAAAAGGAGTGCTGGGGCAGGGCCCATATGTCTGTTTTACAGTAACTGTGAGCTCTAGGCTACCATCTGGTTTCATCCCAGGATTAGGGTCTTTGCAGACACTGTTAAGTGCCTGATTTAGGATCAGAAGGTCATATGGGG
The DNA here is from genome assembly GCF_000334495.1 of Tupaia belangeri chinensis. Lineage (NCBI taxonomy): Eukaryota > Metazoa > Chordata > Mammalia > Scandentia > Tupaiidae > Tupaia > Tupaia belangeri. Next base: position 200 of record NW_006206358.1, on the reverse strand, counting down.
CAGAACGTGACAACAACAGAAAGGGCTCTGTGGCTTCTTGCCATCACAACTATTTTTCATTGGGGACCCCTTGTCCTTCTGTTTGCATGAAGGACAGTTACCCATACAGCTGACAGAGGGGTAGAGTTGACTTAGGTAAGTGCAGGGTAGAGGAGTCTTCACAAGCTGTGCCTGGAGGTGTCTGAAGAGGCTTTTTCCAA
>NW_006206357.1:0-820 GCF_000334495.1 Tupaia belangeri chinensis | reverse complement strand
TTATCCTCATTTTTTTGTTGTTAGTTTCTCTTTTTTTTCCTAGGTCAGCGATTTTATCTTCTACATCAGATATTTGATCTTTAGAATGGTCTAATCAGCTTTTAGTACTGTGGAGAGAGTTTTTGATTTCCTGTAATACAGACATCTCGAGTAGTTCCCACTGATTCTTTCTTATGGTGTCCATTTCTTCTTTCATATCATGGAAGTACTTCCTAATCTCCTGGAGTTCATTGTCTCTTTTCTGATCCAACTCATAGAATTTTATCATCATGAATGTTCTAACTTCTTCCTCTTACATTTTTGTATCTTCCTGAGTTTTTTAATTTATTTTTCTTTTCAAAAGATGGAGGGGAGTTACTGTGTTCTTTTGATGGAGACATATTTCCTGCTTTATTCAGAACTAATGTTCTTTTTCTACTTCTAGCCATTGGGAGATGTATTCACTCTGGAATACCTCTTAGGAGAAAGTTTCTTTGACTAGGAGCAAGTGTGTTTCCCTTTTGCTCCAGACTGATGTGTGCCGAAGTCTCTCTTCTGTTGTTTTTAGCACTGTGGTCTCAAGAGGTGTACTCCATTCAGGTGTATGAAGGGCAGTATCTCCTTTTTCACAGGTGGTTCAGTAAAAGGTAGGATCCCAGGAAACCTTACAATACCAGGGAATTTCAGAACTGATTTCAGATCTGTCTAGTCCCTCTGGCAGGGTAGAGGGAGAAGAGATGAAAATATAAAAAGGAAGAAAAGAGTACAGAGGAGAATGAAAAAAAAAAAAGAAAAGAAAAAAGTCCTGCACAGAGGCCTGGAGATGGAACTGGAGATCTGC
>NW_006206356.1:0-799 GCF_000334495.1 Tupaia belangeri chinensis | reverse complement strand
ATGTCTCACTCTTTCTCATGGAAGAAATAAACTAAAAATTGTAAAGATTCAAACACTAGAAGAATCGTGGTGAGTACTGAGTGACAAAAGTAGAACATTCTGGCCATTTATGAGTAATGAATGCAAGAGATATCATCCCCCTACTTCTTTATCCAATTTTATTTAACCAGGATGTATTATTTTGTATATTTAAAACTCTGAGAAAATATGGGAAATTATCATAATAGATCAAAATTATCATCTATATCAAAAAAAGCAATGTTCAGGATCACACATAATAAGATTATAGGCATGATGAAAACATGTAGAGGAAATCTTACAGAAGAAAACAATGAGCAATGCTAGAAGGATCTGAATATTCCCAGTGCAAAATGGCAATAAATGTCTGAGGTGATGGATATCTAGTTATCTTGTTTGATCATTACATGTGGCATTTATGTACCGAAAAATCACACTGTATTCCATCAATACGGACAGTTGCAGCATCAGTTAAAAATAATTATGATAAAAAAGTAATGATTATATTTAGGTAGTTAGAATTATTGAAAAGATTTTTTTTCTATTTATTTAATATTTTTCTATATTGTGAATATTACTTATACAATTAAAATTTTGGAAAGAAATTAAACTGGGACCCTCATTATACTTGGTTTCCCCGATTTGCAGCCTCATTTTCATGTCCAGGGCACCATTCTCTGAGGGTAGGAGCTGGAAGTCATCCTCTTCTCCTCACCAGGTGAAATCTTAGAAACCCGTGCCTAGAATGGAGAACTAGGGGCTGCACGTGCTATGCAGGGAG
>NW_006206355.1:0-652 GCF_000334495.1 Tupaia belangeri chinensis | reverse complement strand
TGTCATTTTGGTAACCTCCTCCATATTTACAAGACATGGAGGAGAGGAGTGTTTCTTTTTGGTCAGGAATAGATGTTTGCCGCAGTCTCTCTTCAGTTGTTTTCACCAATGAGATCTCAAGAGAGGAACTCTACTGAGGTGTCTAAAAAGCAGTAACTCCGTTCTCACAGGTTGATCAGTACAAGGGAGGATCCCAGAGACACTTGCGTTACTAGGGAATTTCAGATGTGTGATTCTAGACCTGTCTACTCCCTCTGTCAGGGTAAGAAGTGCAGGGGAGAGGATAAGATGAAATGAAATGAAAGTCAACAGAGAGAGATAAAGAAATGCGCAGTGCATGATTTCGCCAGAGACTTCTAGTTGGAGAGGTTGCCTGTGGCCTGGAAGGACAGTCAAGAAGGTGGAGTCTGGGGCTGGGGAGACTGGAAGTGGGGTGGGGGTCAGAGATGACCCTCCCTCAGAGTCCCTTGCTGACCAGAGACTTCTAGTTGGAGCGGTTGCCTGTGGCCTGCTGAATACAGTATTAATGGGCCTATTGATGGACATAGATTTTAATTCCTTTGATGGTAACTCATGTATTGTTTTTATTTCTTCCAAGGTGTTTCCATCTTTCCTCTGTGTTTGCTTGGTCTCTGCCCTCTGTATTAGGTGA
>NW_006206354.1:476-1219 GCF_000334495.1 Tupaia belangeri chinensis | reverse complement strand
AACTAAAGTCAGACAGACAGCAATAAGAGAATGAAAAACAACAAGGTATATGTCCAACTTAATGATAGGGACGTCTGGAAATATCGATAATAATATTGAATGTCAATTCTCTGATAGAGACACAGACTGGCTGAATAGATTAAAAATCAGAAACCCTCCAACTGCTGCCTACAAGAACTGCCTACAAGAAACCCATCTCATGGATAAAGACATACATAGACTAAAAGTGAGGGTCTGGAAAAAGTTATTCCATGCAAACGAAAACCAAAAAAAGAGAGGGAGTAGCTATACTGATTTTGGACAAAATAGGCTCTAAGACAAAAACCATAAGAAAAGACAAAGAAGGGCATCATATAGTAGTAAAAGGGCTAATGCACCAAGAAGATATAGCAATTATAAGTATCTATGCACCAAACTCAGGAGCATCCAAATATGAAAAGGAAAGACTGCTAGATCTAAAAGGAGAGATAGACTGTAACACTATAATTGTTGGAGATCTCAGCACTCAATTATGTCCTTTAGACATGTCAATGATACAAAAAGTAAGCAGAGATTCAGGACCTCAGTGATACCACAAATCAGATGGACTTAATAGACATCTATAGAAACTTTCCACCAAAAAAAAATAACACAGGGAACCAGCAATTGGCGTAATGGCTATGTTGCTGGACTCCCACGTAGTCGACCGCGGTTCGTGTCCCGGACCCGGTGGCTTAAAACTCATGCCGGGCACGTGTGCGTGC
>NW_006206354.1:0-265 GCF_000334495.1 Tupaia belangeri chinensis | reverse complement strand
AACCAGCCTTTACAGATTCAAAGGCATAGAAACTATATCCAGCAACTTCTCCAACCATGATGGAATTAAACTTGATATTAATCTCAGGGAAAGCCCTCAAAAATATACAGATACATGGAAACTAACAACCTACCTTTGAATGACTCCATGACTACTGCAGAGATTAAGATGGAAATCAAAAGATTCATGGAAACTAATTAAAATGAGTACACACGTTTCCATAATATATGGGATAGGGCAAAAGCAGTCATAAGAGGGAAGTTCA
>NW_006206353.1:0-2238 GCF_000334495.1 Tupaia belangeri chinensis | reverse complement strand
CAGGCCCTGCACTTTACATGCATTATGTTACTTCACCTATTATTTTAGCTTTGTTCTCCTCAAGTCAGTGCTCAGCCACATCAGAATTAGAAAATTTTGGAAACAAAAGGGAACATGAAGTAGCACTGAAACATATAAAGCATACCACACAGAAGTGCACAATTATATACTCCCAGAAACCTACTCCAAATAAGTAAGAAAAAGCAAGTGCCTCATCAGATGCCTAGAAAAGATTTAAAGCCTGAAGAAACAGGAGAAAATCAGAAAATATATCTTCCTCAAACAGCAACTTCTCATCAAGTATGGAAAAAGCACAAGTAATCTCAAAAGTGACAGAAAGTGAATTCAGACTATTTATAATAACACAACTAAATGAGATGCAAGAGAAAACAAAACAAAACAAAACAAAACAAAAAACAAATAAAAAAACCCTCCAGGATATTAGAAAATTACTCCATGACATGAAGGAGAAATTCCATAAAAGGCTAGATACCATAAAGAGAATCAAATAGAACTTCTGAAGATAAAGAAAAGAGTACAAGAAATAAATATCTCCTTTAAAAGCACCAAAAGAAAAAAGAATCTCTGATCTGGCACAAACTTTTACTTAATCCAAACCATGAAAAACATAGGAAAAAATGAGAATAATATATGAGAAATACTAGGCACCATTAAATGACCAAATACCTGAGTAATGGGAATTCTAGAAGGTGATGAATCTGGTAAAGGCATAGAAAACTCCTTTCATGGAATACTAACTGAAAACTAGAGAAACATAAAGAAATACAAATAAAAGAATCACAAAAAAAAAAACACCAAATAGAATCAACATAAGAAGATTCTCTTCATGAAACAACATAGATTCAAAAAAATCAAAGACAGAGACAAGATTCTTAAAATAGTGAAAGAAGGGTCAAGTTACATAGACTACTTTATCAGGCCAACATTATATTTCTCAATTTAAACAATGCAGGCAAAAAAATAATTGGAATACACGTTAAAAAATTGAAATACACGTTAAGAACTCTAAAAGAAAAATAATTTCAACCAAGAATACTATTAACTTTTAAATGAGAGGGAGAAATAAAATAATTCTCACATAAACAAAAACTGGAAAAATTTACAAGAGCTAAGTGACATATGTGAATGAATGTATGAAAGAAATTGAAATAAAAAAATCTAAAAGAAATTCTGTTATTACTTAAGAAAATGCTTTTAATCATACTAGTAATCTTTTGGAAATTAAAAAAGAAATACAAAAGCTAGACCAGCTACTGAAGAAGTACTGAATGGAGTACTATATCAGGAAAACTACAACGAGACAAATAGAAATAGGAGAACACAAAACAACCAAGAAAAATGGTTAACAAAATGACAGACATAAGTTTGCAAGTATCAGTAATATCACTGACTGTTAATAGATTAAGTTCTTTAATAAAAAGACACAGCCTACCAGAATAGATTAAAACACAGGAGCCTTTTATATGCTACATGCAAGAAACACATTTCTCGGGGACCAGCAGTTAGTGTAATGGCTATGTTGCTGGACTCCCACGTAGTCAACTGCAGTTCGCGTCCCAGACCCGGTGGCTTAAAACTCATGCTGGGCACGTGTGCGTGTGTGCCCAAGATCCCGAGAAGAGAACAGAAGAGAAGGGATTGTGGCATGGCCATCTTCCCTGGGGGGTGATTTCTCGCTTTCTGTCTCTCTCTCTCTCTGTCTGTCTGGTGAGCACACATGGCCTATAGCAAAAAACTCTGAAAAAAAAAGAAACACATTTCTTTGATAAAGACGTACATAGGGTGAAAGTGAACAGCTAGAAAAATATTCCATGCAATCATAAATGTAAAACAAATTTGGCCATGTGACACTGATATCAGACAAAATAGACTTCAAGAAAAAAAACTGTAAGAGGAGACAAAGATATGATACTGATTTCAGACAAAATAGGCTTTAAGACAAAAATCAGTAAGAAGGGGCAAAGAAAGCCATTATATAGTAGTAAAAGGGCTAATTAAAAGGACTAAGGAAAGGAAAGACTGTTAGATCTAAAAGGAGAGATAGATTGTAACACACTAATTATTGGGGATCTCAACACTCAACTGTCTTCTCTGAACAGACCATTTAGACAAAAAAATAAACAAAGATACAGTTCTAAATGATACTATACACCAAATGGAATTCACAGGCATTTATTTTAAATTTATTATTTCTTATTTACATTTAATCAGGTACAT
>NW_006206352.1:0-523 GCF_000334495.1 Tupaia belangeri chinensis | reverse complement strand
ACATTGAACATCACTAGGTGTTTAACTTCCCTTGTTCAGAAAGTGGAACAAACTGGTTTCTGTGAGTGTATTGTAAAATTTCATTGGAAGAGGCTTTTCTGTGCATTACTTTGCTTTGAAAGTTTAGTGCACTCTTAGGCTCAGAACTCAACTTCTAGCTACAACAAAGATCATAAGGTATGAAAAGCAGCTCCATGAGTGGAGAATTTCTGCCAATTATCTTTCTGATACTCCAAGGAAAAGTACAGATTTTGGCTGAAAACTTATATGTTTATCAGGGAATAGTAAGCTTTATTTCAAAAGGTCCACTGTAAAACAATGTCAAACTGCTTCCAAAAACAAATGTTCAAGTAGACCAACACTGAACATCTCAAAGAGTTCAACTTCCAGAGTTAAGTAACTGGAAGAAACTAGTTTCTGTGAGTGTATTGTGAGATCTCCTTATTAGCGGTTTTCCCAAGAATTAATTTGCTTTGAAAGTACAGTGCATTTGTAGGCCCAAAAGTCCACTTGCAGGTAGTAC
>NW_006206351.1:3224-4859 GCF_000334495.1 Tupaia belangeri chinensis | reverse complement strand
GTGTAAAATGCAGTCAAGTTCTCTTGGCTGTTCATGGCATAAAAGAAATTTGCCAAGTCAGGGCTCACAAGATCTTTGTTCCCCAAGGTGACCTGCACCAGCTCATAGTCTCAGCAGGTCCAAGTTCAGACCTTGCTCAGCACTGCTCTCTGGGTCACAGCGAGGGTTTATCCTGATCATCAACACAATTCCCTTGCTCATGTTGCCCTTGCTGTCTTCTATGATGATGTGGATGATAAAGGTGTCTTCATTCTGCTGGCTTAACAGGAGACAGCACTATGACATCGTTATGTCACAGGGATGATGCTGCAGGTTGTAAGGTTGTTGTTGCAGGAATGTGGGGAAGAGAGAGGGTCATTAGGATGATATCTGAGAGGGATTTGTGTCTACAGAATGGATAGAGGAACATGACAAGGAACACTCAGAGAGCTTTCTTCGAGGGGGGTCAGGTGTGAGATGGAGCCCTCCTGAGTGGTTCAATCACAGGACAACCTGCTGAGAGGCGCCATGGTTTCGCCTGAGCTCCCTCCAGCCTTAGACTTGGGTTGCTCCTTGGTGGGGGTGCTGTCAGTGTGAACATCCCACCCCAGAATCAGTAGGCTGAGCTCACCAGGCTCTTCTGAGGCTTGGACAAGCTGGCGCTGGCATCGGTAGCGCCTACGAGTTCTCACATGAGATTGCACGGCCTTGTCTCTGATAGGAGCGGCTGCCTCTGGAACCAGTGGGTGAACTTCTGGTCCAGGGTCATCCAACAGCTGGTGGAGGTAGACTATAAGGGGGTTATGTGGGCAAACACTTCAAATTCCCATCTCGTTTTCTGTAAGTTTATCTGTCCACCCTCAGTCTAGTCCTGAGGAGCCATGACCACATGGTCAGGTCAGGCATGAGGGTGTCCAGGTAGGGTACAGTGCTCTGAATCATGTCTGTGTCCTCTGGAACTGGAGCTGCCTCTGCTTCTGCTTTTCCTTTGTAGAATTATTTAATTTTATTTGTTGTAATTTTTTTTTAATTTGACTATATAGAGACAGAGAGAGAGAGAGAGATAAAATGAGAAAGCAAGCCTCTAGGTCTGGGACACCAACTGTGGTTGGGCATGTAGGAGTCCAGTGTCTTAACCACCATGCCATCTGCCAGACCCTGTTCTACTTTTCTTAATGCTGCTGTCCAGGTTTACAAATTTTGAGGTAGCTTGATCAATAGTTTCTGGCTGGTCAAGTGGTTATTATGATCTGCGAAGATATCTGAATGTCCCTTGGGATGGCAGCCCATGTCCTTTTTAACTGAGAGATGGAATTAGACTGCAGTGTCAAAATGATGGCCCCCTGACTCCTCTGGAATTGGAAAATATTTGGGAGTATTCATATTTTGTGACAGGGTTATTTGCATAAGTTCAATAATACCTCTTGCCTTGAATCAGAAATTGGAAACACTCCTTATTGACAGGGCTTTGCCTGGAATGTCATATGTGAAGATATAATCAGAAAACTATGTATTTAAGGTAGATCTCAAGAAAGTCAACAGAAGCTCTTGGAAAGATGGCCTGGCACCATAAACAGTTCTACCTGGCAAAGAGGATTAGAGAAGCCATATCAAATAATTTGTACCATAAAATAACCTGGACTTTTCCAGCCCAGC
>NW_006206351.1:1456-2872 GCF_000334495.1 Tupaia belangeri chinensis | reverse complement strand
ACGCACACGCACCCGGCATGAGTTTTAAGCCACCGGGTCTGGGACGCAAACCACGGTCGACTATGTGGGAGTCCAGCGACATAGCCATTATGCTAACTGCTGGTCCCAGTTATTTTTTAATTTTGAAAGTTGTTTATTAACTGTCAAGAACTATGGAGTATGAGCAAAAATTCTTTGATATGTAAAGTAAATGTTTGTGGGAAAATATAAAAATTAATTAATTAGAAAAAAAAATATGGCCCTCACAGATGAAAACTTCTTCAGTAGTCTACATTTGTGAACAGTGTTAACCGCTTCTCAATGACTTTGGCTCTCTTCTGAGTTTTGAGTTCTTTGCTTCTGTTAGTGGAAATAACCAACTCTACAGAAATAATAACTAATGTGGTTCATTTCTAAGCTTGAGTATGTGTGATCCAGGTCCAGAGAAGAAGCAAACATACCTTTCCCTGGGTGATCAAATACAGGGGTTCCTTTCATTTGATTCTGGGAATAATAGACAAGGTTTGGAATTTAGTGAAAAATTTTCCATTGGTCTGGCCCAAAAAGGCAGGACATCTGGAAGCAGGGGCTTGTAGCTGTAGGGGGGTTTTATAATCTTTAGGTTGGTGATTGGAAAGGAAAGTCTGTATTTTGGGAAGGCATCAGCAAAGAATGTACTGTAACAAAGATAAGGGGCCTGGTATATGTCACAAGATTCTGTCCCAAGCACAAGATGTAGGAAGAGTTCTGTTATCAAATGTGCTGAAAGGATCTGTTAATGTCTGTGGGTGTGACTCACCCAGGTCATAGGGAAGGGATTTTGGAAATAGAAAAAAGCAGTTTCACTTCTGTCCTCACTTCTCAGGATGATGCTGACAACACACTAAGTGAGGGTATTGAGGGATGGTAGCAGGAACAGTAGGGCCAGATGTGTTTTCTTCCTTATTCTGTAGAAACCAAATGCAGCCCAGGCAGTGGTGAGGCCCTACTTTCTTGAACAGTTGCACATCCATGTAGGTTGGCTGGTCTGCCACCAGGTCTGAGGAGGAGCATGTGGAAGTCAACTGGCCTCCACTTCCTCTTCCTCTTCCTCTTCCAGGCTGAAGGAGACTGTGTTGGAAAGTCATTTTCAATTTCCACTTCTTGCTTCTGAGACTGCTCAAAAAGATCCTGTGCTCTTCTCTCTGGGTCAGAGCCTGGTTCTGATCACCGTCTTGGACTCTGATGAACTTCGGCTCCATTTTTCTTCAGTTTGGGCTTGTCAGGTTCCCACACCTGCCCAGAAGCAGGTTGAGCACTTCTTTAGTGGAGGCAAGGCCTCCATACATTGACAGGAAAATGCTGATAAGGTAAAGGCATTGTCCCCGAATGCTGTCAGTACATTTTCCACAAGCCTCTCCACAGTGCCAGCTTTTATGGTCCTGGTCTTACAGGCTC
>NW_006206351.1:0-1370 GCF_000334495.1 Tupaia belangeri chinensis | reverse complement strand
ACATGATGACTAGCTCCTTCCTCTACCTCTTTGTTCCAGTCCCAAATCAAGCTTTCCTCTATCTTTAAAACTCCCCACATTTGAGCATCTATTTGAGCATCTTCCACCAGCCAAGATCTTGTGTTCCCTACCATCGCGGAAAGTTTGGATTTAAACGCCACTAGAGTAAAATTTCCTCTCCATCTTAAAAGAGGCAGTAAAGAGGCATTAGAGATTGAGTTTGGGTTCTGCAGGTCCCATCACGATGCTGTCACTCAGCCCTGACAGGTAAACTTGACCTTTCAACTCTGTCCTTGAGGACTTCCTACTTGATGTGTCCTGTGGTACAAATTCAGGGAAACACCCCCCACGCTCCCTCCTGAACACAGCCCCTGACTGCTCATGGTCCCAGGCAATGTCTCTGGTGACTGGAACCATGTTGGGTGTCCCCACACACAATGCTCCACCCCATATTCTTGCCTGTATATGGAAGACTTGGTCCAGAAGCCAGTCCATTCCTCCCCACCATCAAATCCCAGCCAGTGGACCTTACACTGGACGCTGATGACCAGTCGTTGGCAGCAGCAGGGGAAGAAGCAAACACCAAGACTTCCTGCCCATGGAGGCCCCAGAGTCAGCCTAAGACCCCCATATTTGTTCTTCTTTTTATCCAGAATTATGTTGCCTTGGTTACAGTATCTCTGTAATGTATTTTGAATTCAAGTAGTGTGATGCCTCAACTTTTGTTCTTTTTCTCAAAGTTGCTTTGGTTATTTGAGGTCTTTTGTGGCTCCATACAAATTTTCAGATTTTTTTTCCCCTGTGAAGAATGCCATTGGTGTTTGGAAAAGAATTGTATTTGCATCTGCAAGTCACTTTGGGTGGAATGAACATGTTAACAATATTAATTCTTTCAATCCATGAACATAGACATATCTTTATCTTTCAATTCATTTATGTCTTCTTGAAAATTTTTTCATCAATGTTTTATAAATTTTAGCATAGAAATCATTCACCTTCTTGGTTAAATTTATTCTGAATTTTTTTGTGTGACTATTGTTAATTGAATTTTTTATTTGTAATTCAGACAGTTCCCTGTTGCAATATGTTATAGAAATGCTATTGGTTTTTATATGTTGATTTTTGTATTCTCTAACTTTACTGAATTTATTTATTATTTCTAATAGTTTTTTTGTGGAGTCTAGAAAGTCCTATATATAAGATCATGGCATCTGCAAAGACAAAAATACTAATTTCTTAACTTTCCAACTAGGGTGCCTTTCCTTTCTTCCTTTTTTTTCACATAACTGCTCTGGCTAGGATGTCCAGTAATATTTTAATAGATGTGGTGGTAGTGAAAATCTTCATCTTGTTTCAGAACTTAGAGTAAG
>NW_006206350.1:5093-5347 GCF_000334495.1 Tupaia belangeri chinensis | reverse complement strand
ATATATAAAGAAAAGAACAAATGAACTGTGAGGAAGTGTGACGTGAAGAAATGAAATGACCCTGCTCCATGAGTGTAGTTAAGGGAGCACCATCACAGCATACACAGTGATTTCCCACCCACAGTGCACTGAACAATGACTTAGTCATACAAGTTATTGTTGACAAATGGTTTTTCATTTCTTGTTTCATATATATTTTTTCCCTATTTCTCACCCTCTGCCATTTCTCAACCTCCTCCAACACTGTCTCTAGT
>NW_006206350.1:3481-4709 GCF_000334495.1 Tupaia belangeri chinensis | reverse complement strand
GAAAACAAAGCACAGAAGAAAATCAGTAATGTTTCAGTCAAAAGTCGTAAGATTCTATTTCACCAATTCAGTCTCAGGTACCTAATCTCTCTTCTGTTGTTGTCTGATCTTCCTGTTTAAATTCTGGAATATAACATTCAACTCCAGACGTGTCTGTACTATTGGCCATTTTCTTAGTTGTTACTGATCTCTTTTTTCTGTGTGACTGACTTTAGTTTTCCTAATACAGCACTCCCCTCAGAACCTTAAAACCGGACAACAAAGCCTAGAAGAAAAACAGTAGTATTTTAGTCAGAAGTCACAGAATGCTATTTCACCAGTTCAGTCTCATATACTTATTCTATCTTCTGTTGTGGTTTGATCTTCCCGATTGAATTCTGGGATATAATATTCAACTCCAGACTTGTTCCTATGACTAAGTTGTTCATTTTCTTAGTTTTTGAACTCATATTTCTGTGTGTCTGTATTTAATTTTCCTGACCTAGCACTCCCTTGAGAACTTCTTAGAGAACTGGTCTGGTGCTGGTCAATTCTTCCAGGTTTTGTTTATCTGAGAATGTTCTTCTTTTCTTCCCATATGAAGGATAATCTTGCCAGGTATAGTATTCTTGTTTGAAATTGTTTTTCACTTAATACTTTGAATATATCTCTTTGCTGCATCTCCTGTGAGGATGAAGACCATTCTCAGCAACCAAACAGTCGACATTCCCAGGAATGTCGACATCATACTGAAGTGACACATCATTATCATGAAGGACCCTGAGGAACCCTGTGGGGGAACTTCAACCACATCAATGTCGAGCTCAGCTTAGGAAGAAAAAGAACAGGCTGCGGGTTGACAAATGGTGGGGAAACAGAAAGGAGCTGGCGACAGTTCGCACTATCTGTAGTCACGCCCAGAACATGGTCAAGGGTGATACGTCGGGCTTCCGCTACAAGATGAGGTCTGTGTCCGCTAATTTCCCCATCAACGTTGTTATTCAGGCGAAGGGGTCTCTTGTTGAAATCCAAAATTTCTTGGGTGAAAAATACATCCAGAGGGTTCAAATGAGACCAGGTGTTGCTTGTCCAGTATGTCAAACCCAGAAAGATGAGCTGATCCTTGAAGGCAATGATATTGAACTTGGTTCAAATTCAGCTGCTTTGATACAGCGAGCCACGACAGTTAAAGATAAGGACATAAGAAAATTCTTGTATCCATGTCTCTGAGAAGGGTACAGTTCAGCAG
>NW_006206350.1:3071-3359 GCF_000334495.1 Tupaia belangeri chinensis | reverse complement strand
TTAAACTGATGATCCTTTTCCAACTACTTGTCAAGTAAGCAATTGAGGAGTAAAAACTTACTCCTAGTAATAGGAGTATGCTAAGAACAATACAGAATTCCTGATCAGGACTTTTTTTGTCTAGTTGTTTTTCTTCTCAGGAACAAGTGGCTTAAATCTGGCTTTTAAAGGAATAGCAAGGATATTTCAGGCAAGAGAAATATAGTACCAGGGAGTGTGGCTGTTCATCATGGATATAGAGGTTGAGGAAGATCCTGAGTCTAATTTTTTTTTTTTTGGGGAGCTTTT
>NW_006206350.1:2405-3000 GCF_000334495.1 Tupaia belangeri chinensis | reverse complement strand
AATCATCCCCCAGAGGGAATGGCCATGCCGCAATCCCTTCTCCTCCATTCTCCTCTCGGGATCTTGGGCACACACGCACATGCACCCGGCGTGAGTTTAAGGCACTGGGTCCGGGACTCGAACCGCGGGAGTCCAGCGACATAGCCATTACGCTAACTGCTGGTCCTTCCTGAGTCTAATTTTATCATGGCATCAATTTTTATTTGGTACACATGCATCCTAGTCACTTGTAAAGAGATACCTGAGAAGTGGAAAAAAGTGCTCTTTTTGTGCAGATAGCAGGCCCGCAAGCATGGTGAATGTTCCTAAAACCCGCTGGACCTTCTGTAAGAAGTATGGCAAGCACCAACCTCATAAAGTGACAGTACAAAAAGAGCAAGGATTCTCTGTGTGCTCAGGAAAAGCGGCGTTATGATAGGAAGCAGAGTGACTATGGTGGACAGACTAAGCCTATTTTCTGGAAAAGGGCAAAAACTACAAAGAAGATTGTGCTGAGGCTTGAATGTGCTGAACCCAACTGCAGATCTAAGAGAATGCTGGCTATCAAGAGATGTAAGCATTTTGAACTGGGAGGAGATAAGAAGAGAAAGCGCTG
>NW_006206350.1:0-2331 GCF_000334495.1 Tupaia belangeri chinensis | reverse complement strand
GTGAATGTTCACCTCATTTGATTACAGTTGGTCTATTTGTAAGGGAATAAAGTAATCAATAAAATTCCCCTTTCGGGGAAATTTGATTCATGGTACTACTTGTTTTGGATTAAATCTGACTGGCTGAGCTAAAAAAAAAAAAAAAACCCAAAAAAAACGTGGAACAAAGTGATAAAGCCTAAAAAAAATAAGAAATAAATAAAAATACTTTGAACATATTTTCCCATTCTTTCCTTACTCACATTGTTTCTGATGAGAGGTCTGCTGTTAGCCTGATGGGCTAGCCTTTGTAGGTAACTTGCCGTTTCTCTCTTGCCAGACTTAGTATCTTGTCTTTGTGGTTTTGGTCAATGTGGCTATCATGTGTCTTGGAGAAGATCTTCTTGGGTTGATTCTATTTGGGGTCCTTTGTATTTCTAGGATCTAGATCTTTTGAATGGATTTCATAGAATAGATTATCAATGCTCTAATAGTCTATTCACTTCTGGGATACCAATTATCTTGATGTTTGGACACTTAATGATATCTAGTACTTCTCATATATTATTCTCTTTTTAGGGGTTATTTTCTCAGTCTTTGTGGTGGATTTTTCTAGACCAGTGATTCTGTCTTCTACATCTGAGATTCAATATTCTGGATGATCTAGTCTGTTTTTAATACTTTCAAGGGAAGTTTTTAATTTCCTGTATTACAGCCTTCATCTCTAATTTCATTTGATTTTTTCTTATGGTGTGTATTTCCTCTTTCAAATCATGCAAGAACTTCCTCACCTCCTGGAAATTGTAGGCTCTTTTCTCCTGTGTTTTCTGGAATTCATTGTCTCTCTTCTCTTCCATCTCTGTTAGCTTTGTACTATGAATATTCTAAATTCTTTATCTGACATTTTCGTGAGTTCCATTGTACTGTCTGTGGATGAAGAAGAGTTATTCTTTTCCCATGGAGGAGAGGTATTTTTTTGCTTTCTCATATTTCTTGTGCCCCTGTGGTCCTTTCTGGTCATCTGATGGTTTGTACATTTCTTCTTAATCTCTTGAAGTTGAATCTGAGCATTCAGAGGTGTGCAGGAGAAGGTGATCTGCAATCTCTTGTCAATTCCATTTTTCACGCTTTGTGCATCAAATTCAGTGGGAATTAGGGAATATTCTGACCCTAATAGTATTCAGATGTTTGAATACTGTTCATTTAGACCTGTCCAGGCACTCAGTACATTAAGGCTGAGCAGCCAAGGGACGAAGATAAAGAAAAATGGAAAAGAAAATAGAAGAGGAAAGAAACAAATGAAACAATAAACAAAGAAAAAAAGACAATAAAAATTTTATATTTTAATTTTAAAAAGGAAAAGATGAAAACTGCACGGCTTGTGCACATGCCACAAAAGGCAGTATTTCACAGCTCAAGTTCAGTAGCCATCTCAGAAGGACCTGGATTTCTGCCTCTTCTAAATGCAAGGGGGGGTAGGGCATGGATTAGCAAGATAAAGGAGGGGTTGAGAGCCCAGAGAATACTTTACCTTTAAAAAAATTATTATTTTAAACACACAAGGAGATACAGAGAGACTGAGAGAGACAGGGAGAAGGCTAGAGGTTGCCCTACCACTCTAAAAGTGAATCTGGAGGGTGAAATGTCTCATCAGAAAATCTTCGTTTTTAGTCATTGAAAGCAATATTTCACAGTTCAAGTTCAGTAGCCATCTCAGAAGCCATATATATCCACTTTCTATCAAATACCAGGTTGTTTTTTTTGTTTGTTTGTTTGTTTTTTTATGGCTAAGTAGTAAGTATTCCATAGTATATACGCACCACACTTTTTCAATCTACTCATTTGTTCTTGGATATTTGGGTTCATTCCATGTCTTAGCAATTGTGAAAAGCAATATTCCCAAGTTAAGGTTAAGTAGCCATCTCAGAAGCCATATATATCCACTTTCTATCAAATACCAGGTTGTTTTTTTTGTTTGTTTGTTTGTTTTTTTATGGCTAAGTAGTAAGTATTCCATAGTATATACGCACCACACTTTTTCAATCTACTCATTTGTTCTTGGATATTTGGGTTCATTCCATGTCTTAGCAATTGTGAATAATACTACAATAAATATGGATGTGCAAGTGTTTTTCCTATCCTTTGGGTAAATACCCAGGAAAGGAATCGTTGGATTGTATGGTAGTTCTGTTCGTAGGTCTTTGAGGAACTTCTATTGCTTTTCTCAGTGTGTTTTTCAAGCCGCCAGGGAAAAGATTCAAGCCGTGGTGGGCCACATGGGAATCCACTCCTTTAATCACTAGACTAAGGAGCCCTCTTTGCCTTTTTTTTTTTTATTATTATCATCATAAT
>NW_006206349.1:0-2070 GCF_000334495.1 Tupaia belangeri chinensis | reverse complement strand
AAAATCTTCATTCCCTTAAAAATCTAGTTCACAGTAGCCATGGAACCCTGTCCTGAAAGCCCGTGGATTCTTCTGCCACGAGCTCATTTTTGGAGGCTGAATTATTAGTTGAAAATCTTCATTCCCTTAAAAATCTAGTTCACAGTAGCCATGTGGAACCCTTTCCTGAAGGCTTGCGGCTAATTCTGCCTGGATGGGAGGAGCAGAGTGAAAATTAACAAGAAGGAAGGCGGAGCTATGTGCCAGAGAAGAACTGGGCCTCTTTAAAAAATAAAATTGGTAAAAAGGAAATATAAGCATAAAAATAAAAAATAAGGGAAAGACAGAAGCAGGGAGAGACAGGAACAGAGAGACAGAGAGATAAGGCTGGGGGTAAAGATGGGGGCTCCCTACTGCTAGCTCGTTTGTTGGAGGCTGAATTATTAGTAGAAAATCTACATTCCCTTAAAAATCTAGTTCACAGTAACCAGGTGGAACCCTGTCCTGAAGTCCCGCGGCTGTTTCTGCCGCTAGTTCGTTTCTTGGAGGATGAATTATTAGTAGAAAATCTTCATTGCCTTAAAATTCTAGTTCACAGTAGCCATGTGGAACCCTGTCCTGATGGCCCGCAACTTCCTCTGCCGCTAGCTCCTTTGTTGGATGCTTAATTATTAGTAGAAATTCTTCATTCCCTTAAAAATCTAGTTCACAGTAGCCATTTGGAACCCTGTCCTGAAGGCCTGCAGCTTCTTCTGCCGATAGCTCGTTTGCTGGAGTCTAAATTGTTAGTAGAAAATCTTCATTCCCTTAAAAATATAGTTCACAGTAGCCATGTGGAACCCTGTCGGGAAGTCCCGCGGCTTCTTCTGCCGCTAGTTCGTTTGTTGGAGGCTGAATTATTAGTTGAAAATCTTCATTCCCTTAAAAATCTTCTTCACAGTAGCCATGAGGAACCCTGTCCTGAAGGCCCGAGCTTTCTTTTGCCTCTAGCTCGTTTGTTGGAGGCTGAATTATTAGTTGAAAATCTTCATTCCCTTAAAAATCTTCTTCACAGTAGCCATGAGGAACCCTGTCCTGAAGGCCCGAGCTTTCTTTTGCCTCTAGCTCGTTTGTTGGAGGCTGAATTATTAGTTGAAAATCTTCATTCCCTTAAAAATCTGGTTAACAGTAGCCATGTGGATCCCTTTCCTGAAGGCCCGCAGCTTCTTCTGCCTGGATGGGAGGAACAGAGCAAAAATTAACAAGAAGGAAGGAAAAGCTAAGGGCCAAAAAAAACTGCGCCTCTTTTATAAAAAAATGGTAAAAAGGAAATATTACCAATAAAAAAAAAGAAGAGGAAGACAGAAGCAGAGAGAGACAGGAAGTGAGAGACTGAGAGAGAAGTCTGGGGATGCAGAGGGGGGCTTCCTACCGCTAGCTCGTTTGTTGGAGACTGAATTATTAGTAGAAAATCTTCATACCCTTAACAATCTAGTTCAGAGTAGCCATGTGGAACCCAGTCCTGAAGGCCCGTGGCTTCTTCTGCCACTAGCTTGTTTGTTGGAGGCTGAATTATTAGCAGAAAATCTTCATTCTCTTAAAAATCTAGTTCACAGTAGCCATGTGGAACCCTTTCCCGAAGGCCAGCGGCTTCTTTTACCTGGATGGGAGGAGCAGAGCGAAAATTAACAAGGAGGAAGGCGGAGCTAAAGGCCAGTGAAAAACTGGGCCTCTTTTAAGAAAAAAATGGTAAAAAGGAAATATTACCAAAAAAAAGAAAAGGGGAAGACAGAAGCAGGGAGAGACAGGAACTGAGAGACAGAGAGAGAAGGCTAGGGGCTCCCTACCGCTTGCTCGTTTGTTGGAGCCTGCATTATTAGTAGAAAATCATCATTCCCTTAAAAATCTAGTTCAGAGGAGCCATGTGGAACCCTGTCCTGAAGGCCCGCGGCTTCTTCTGCCACTAGCTCGTTCCTGCCACTAGCTCGTTTGTTGGAGACTTAATTTGTAGTAGAAAATCTTCATTCCCTTAGAAATCTAGTTCACAATAACCATGTGGAACCCTGTCGTGAAGACCCGCAGCTTCTTCGGCCTGGATTGGAGGAGCAGAGC
>NW_006206348.1:0-743 GCF_000334495.1 Tupaia belangeri chinensis | reverse complement strand
GGCTGCAATTTCTTCTCTACCTCTCCCTCCTCCAGGGACCTGGGCACATGCACACACAGCCAGTGGGTTTTTCTTGTTTAGCTTTTTATGCTATAGGGTAAGTGCACTTGCCAGAGACAGAGAGAGAGAGAGAAAGAGAGAAAGTGAGAAATACCCCTGGGGGGTAATTTCTCTTCTTCTTCATTCTTCTCAGGATTTTGAGCATGCATGCACACGTGCCTGGTGTAGTTTTCAAGTGGCCAGGTCTGGGTCTTGAACTGTGAAGTCGGCCATTTGGATTCCAGTGCCTTAACCACCATGCTACCTTCTAACCTTCCTTTATCTGTTTTATTTCTTTCTCTCATGTGCAAGATGGAGAGAGAAATAGGCACCCCCTGCAGGATCTTGATGCCACAGTCCACCCCAGCCCAAGCCAGTCCTGGTCATGGGCTCACACATGCCTGGAGCACCTAGGGATACTGCAGGAAACTGCCATGTGGGTTAGCCTCACAGAGTGTCACAGTCTGGTGCTGCATCACTATCCAGCCCATGTGCCTGTTTCTAACTGTTTGTCATCTAAAACGCAAACACACACAGACATCAGATGATGAACTCTTGCCACTTGCCATGAGCATTAGCAGCTGCTTGCTCGTGGACAACTCATCTGTCCACACTGCACCCACCCCCCAGCTACATCTGTGGCAGTCTCAGTACTTACTTATTTATCTTAAATATTTATTTATTTATTTATTCAATTTTATTTG
>NW_006206347.1:0-748 GCF_000334495.1 Tupaia belangeri chinensis | reverse complement strand
GTCCCAGGAATACTAAATACAGACACATAGACATAAGAGTTCAAAAAAAAACTAGGAAAATGGCCATCTTAATGATAGGGACAAGTCAAGAGTTGACTGTTATCTTCCAGAATTTAAACAAGAAGATTGGACCGCAACAGAAGATAGATTAAATACAAGAGATTGAACTGGTGAACTAGAATCTTATGACTTTTGACTAAAACGTTACTGATTTTCTTCTTTGCTTTGTTTTCCAGATTTAAGGGTTTTTGTCTTGTCTTGAGCTGCATATAGATTCACGTACCTACTATTTGCACAGAATCCCAACCTGTTTCCTGACTTTAAGTTTTAAGCAAAGCTCTCTTAACATATTTAACAGATTTAAATTTTGATTTATTAAAGCTAAAACTGCTTTTCTTGAAATTAAAAAACATGTATTAAAAAATAGCTATTTAATGACTATATTAAGCTATATAGCATCAGCTAGGTGCTAC
The DNA here is from genome assembly GCF_000334495.1 of Tupaia belangeri chinensis. Classification (NCBI taxonomy): domain Eukaryota; kingdom Metazoa; phylum Chordata; class Mammalia; order Scandentia; family Tupaiidae; genus Tupaia; species Tupaia belangeri. The sequence continues at coordinate 275 of NW_006206347.1, read as the reverse complement.
TTTATAGTATATTCATTCTATTCATTGAGTTTCATGGCTAAAGCCAGACATGTGTTCACAGATCTGTATGTATCAGTTGCACTTGCTATTGAAAGTATTTAGATTAATTAAGATATTTTGTGAATCAATAAAATTTGGGAGAAAAAAGGAATGGAAAGTCACTGTAGACACCAGAGACAGTGTGGGAGGAGGGTGTACAATGACAGAGGTTGAGAAACAAGGGGAAAAATATACATATATATAAAACAAGGAATGGAAAATTATTGATGATAACA
>NW_006206346.1:0-1482 GCF_000334495.1 Tupaia belangeri chinensis | reverse complement strand
CATAGCCATTACGCTAACTGCTGGTTCAGGGCCAAATAACAATCTGTCCATTGATCACATAAACTATGTTGGCAAAGAGAATAAACTGACCCCCTCCTAATCCCTGGAACCTGTGAACATGTCACCTTGCATAGCAGGAAAGACTTTGCAAGGGTGATTCAAATATGGTTCTTGGGATGGGGAGATTGTCTTGGCTTATCCAGGCTGGTTCAGTAAAACCTAAGCACCTATTATTAGACAAAATTAGACCTAAGAACATGTTATTAGAGGCACGTGGATGAGGGCCCTAACTCTAGATCAAATGAATTTTTCTACTTTACTCACTCTGCGGCAACCTTCCTTTCCAGGCTGACACCCTGTGTGTTCCTTCATCTGGTGTTCACCTATATCCTGCATAATATCCTTTACAATTAACCAGTAACCAAGTGTTTCTTTAAGTTCTGTGTGCCACTGTAGTAAATTAATCAGATCCAACCCCTGGTTTAGGATATGGGAACCCCAATTTATAGCTAATAAGTCAGAAACACACAGAAATACTACCTGAGGCATATACCTGACATATGCACATTGGGAGACAGTATTTTATAATTTGTCAGAGGGCTATGTCCTCACCAGAGAGTACATAGAAACAAGGAGATAAAGAGAAACAGGCAGAGGCACAAGACGAAAATATCCACACCAATGAGAAGTGCTCATACCACAATCCCTTCATTTCTTTACCCTTTTAAGATTTTGATCATGCATGTTGGGCTCAGATTTGAACTGCAAGGTCAGCCAGGTGTGATCTGGCTACCTTAGGCACCAAGTCACTGAGCCAGAGGGCAAGGGGGCAGTGGCAGTGTTGAGAACTGAGCTTTCAACCTGTGAAATATCACACAATATCCCATAGTCAGTATCAGAGCTGAAATGAATCAGAGGACAGTCATTGTGTTTTGGTGCAGAAGGGATTGCTTGCTTGTATATGCATGGGGTTGGAGGCACCTGCTCGGTCCTGGAAGTTCTGTGTAGACTGTTGAGACAACAGGAGAAATGGAGTTTGGCTTTTCCTCAGTACTCTCACATTGTTGCAGATAGGGTGGGAGATTGCTAGCAAAGGGAAGAAATATCTCTAGGTTGATGGAACTATGCCTGGGTTATATAAGCACACATTTTGCATCTGTCAAAATTTATTGAATAGTATATACAATGTGCATCTGTTTATTTTAGTGTGTTAAATTATATCTTGATTATAAAGAAAAAATAGGTAAATAGGTTGATGGTGGTAGAGAATGCTACCAGACTTATTTATATCTAAAACCTGGCCCAGCCTCTATGGCATAGCAGGGAGCAACCATTTGGGTCCTGGAGGAGTCCGACCTAGTAGGGATCCAGGATGTTTTGAGCTTTTGACTTCTACCTCTTAGGTCGGGTCAGCACGTTGACAAGGCTGCTGCTGTGTACCCCTCCCCCCTCAACCTAGGAATAAAACTTAGGTCGAATTAG
>NW_006206345.1:0-1125 GCF_000334495.1 Tupaia belangeri chinensis | reverse complement strand
AGATAGATAGATAGATAGATATACATTTCATATGTTATACAAGTACACATATATATGTGTATATGTGCAGATGTGTCCTTATTAATGTGGTCAGGACTAGAGTAGGTACCTATTTTGAAAATTCTGAACCATAAGGAAGCATATATTTAATTTGGATAGTATTTACAAATTCATTTTCAACATGCCTATGCTAATTAACCTCCCCAGCAGATGTATGAGAAGCCAATGTCTCCACATTCTCACCAAAACTTAGCATTTTATTTTTTTTAATTATTTTATTCAATTTCATTTATTCATTCATTCATTTATTTTAATTTGACCAGAGAGACACAGAAAGAGAGAGAGAGGAAAGTGAGAAAGCAAGTCACGAGGTCTGGGACTCGAACCATTGTGGGCCATGTGGGAGGGTCCAGTGCCTTAACCACCATGCCACTTGCCAGTCCCAAACTTAGCATTTTAGATTGATGAGTATAAAGTTGTATTTCAATGAAATGTTAATAACAATTATCTGATAAGTAGTAATTTATATATCTTTTTATATTTCTATTGAACATCTCAATTATATATAATTATCCTATTTCTGTCTTTTGTAATTTTTTTCTTGATTTAATATTTAAAAATTATTTATATAGGATGGATACTAATCCTTTGACATTTATTTGTCTTATAATAAATTTACTTTAGTAAATTTCCACACAATAACCAGTCTTTTATTCATTTATTTATTTATTTATTTACTTTTTTGAGAGGTTTCTTTGCTATAGGGTGCCTGCGCTCACCAGAAAGAGGTGGTGGGACACATGTATATGACCAATCCTGCTAACACCCCCATTCCCACCACCTCATTTTGGACCATGAAAACTCCCTGAGTAGTTCCTTCTGGAGCTAGGTATCTTACAAATTGTAAAGTGAAATGACCTTTACATGGAGAAGAGATTGCATGTGTGATGTAGAAAGGATTGTATTAGAAGTTACAGGTTTACTTTAAGCCATTTGACTTATGCTCCAAAATAACTGTAATTTGATGTTGGTAGGATAGCAGATTACAATGAACAGCTTTAACTGTATGTTTTAAGGTCATATTTTCACATGTGTAAATCTGAATTAACAGAATTTAAGCAATTC
>NW_006206344.1:0-1298 GCF_000334495.1 Tupaia belangeri chinensis | reverse complement strand
GGTTCTTCTGTCATTTGTTTCCTTTTTTTTTGGTTATATTGTTTGTTTTTTTGTTTTTTTGTAACACAGTATGTGCACTCACCAGAGAGAGAGAGAAAAAAAAGTGAGAAGTAACCCCCTGGAAAATTGTCATGCCACAGGTCTTTTTCTTTTAATTCTTCATTTGGGATGATGAATCGGCAGGCACACATCAGCCTGGCATGTATTTCAGGCCACTTTATTCAGTACTCAAACCACATTGTCAACCATGTGAGAAACAGCAGGCTTTGATTTAAACACTTGAAAGTTTCCCTTCTTTATTTTTTGTTTGTTTGTTTTGTTTTGTTTTGTTTTGTTTTGTTTGGAGAGGCTTTTGCTTAAATGCACATGCATTTGACAAAAAAAGGGATTGACATAAACTGTGAGGAAAAGTGAGAAATCACCTCCTGCGGGGGAGGGCCACACCAAAGTCAGTCATGTGAGAGTCCAGCTACATAATTGCTGTGCCATTTGCTATTCCCATGATTTGTTAATAAAGGAGAACCCTGCCACTGTGCTGACCATGCTTTGCCAGACATGGTGTCCGTGAACAGTGGACAAAATTTGGATAATCCTGCCTTCTCCTGAAGCACTGGATGCTGCTCAGAAATAAATTTTAGAATTTTTGGTCTCCTTTTCCATGAAAAAGAAAACATACTGGAATTTTGATGGAATACTTGTATCAGTATAGAGATAGCCCTTCATCTTGATGAATTTTGAAAAAGTAATCATCTTTTTAAGGCTATAATTTTAGAAACCTCTGTATTTGTCCAGGATTAAGAAAATAAATTCATTTTCAGCTTGATCTGTGGCCTTTGTCAAAAATCAGTTGACTGGCTTGAAGTCACAGCCTCATGGATTCTGCAAACTAGCCATTTTGGGGAAACAGAAATCAAGACTTCCCCCTGATAATTCAGCCTCCAGCACACAAAACTTGCATGGTAGGAAGACTCCTTCCTGGCCTCCTGTCTCTGTACCTGTCTTTATCTCTCTCTACCTCTGTCTCAGTCTCTGTCTCATCTCTTTTTTTTTAATTTTTTCTTTTTAGAATTTCGTGCAGCACTTGTGCGCTGCACGGATTTCCAATTTTTGGTTTTATACTGAAATTTTTTTAAAATATTTTTTTTTGTTTTATTGAAAAGTTTTTTATCTTCGTTTCTTGGTTTTTTTTTTTTTTTTTTTTTTTTTTTTTTTTTTTTTTTGCTGTTGTTGCTCTTGTTTCTCTCTTTCTGTTTCCTTTTGTACACCATCCTCAATGCTCAGATTGAACTCCCAAATTT
>NW_006206343.1:0-963 GCF_000334495.1 Tupaia belangeri chinensis | reverse complement strand
TTCATAGTAATTAGTCCTCACAAGAAAAAAATAAAAGGGGAAAAAGAGACAAATAATGAAACACCTCAAAGAACTGGAAAAACCACCACAAGAAAATCCCAAAAATATAGCAAGAGAAAAGAAACAATAAAGATTAAAGCAGATGTAAATAAATTGGAAATAAACTATGCAGAAAATAAATGAAACCAACATTGGTTCATCAAGAAGATAAAAAATATTGACACACTGTTAACTAGGTTAATCAAGAAGAACAGAAAAAGGAGCCAGGTAAATCAAATTAACAGTGAAACAGGCAATATTAAAACAAACATAACAGAGATACTGGGTTGTTGGAAAAGTCATGACGCATCTTTGCATACAAAAACATGAAAAAATATGTCATGACTTTTCCAATGACCTAACACAAAAGATCATGAAAAACTATTATGAGCGCATTTTAGTCAAAACCACCATCTTCCAAAAATTAACCAAAATAATGAACACAAAGGGAAAGAAGAGAGGCACCCGATATATGTTTTCTAGACCTTTTAGAAAACATGAAGTGGTTCATTTAACAACATATATGCTTATCTACAAGAAAGGTGATATTGTAGACATCAAGGTAAGGGGTACTGTTCAAAAAGAATGCCCACAAATGTTACTGTGGCAAAACTGGAAGAGTCTACAGTGTTATCCAACATGTTGCTGGCATTATTGTAAACAAATAAGTTAAGGGCAAGATTCTTGCCAAGTGTATTAAGCACATTAAGCATTCTAAGAGCAGAGATTGCTTCCTAAAACATGTGAGGGAAAATGACCAGAGAAAGAAGCGTCACCTTGCTCTGCCCAGAGAAGCACACTTTGTGAAAAACAATGGAAAGGAGCCTGAGCTACTGGAATTTATTCCCTATGATGGGTATTAAAAATAAGCACATCTCTATAAAAAAAAATACTGAGTGACTATACACCAATAAACGAGAGAAC
>NW_006206342.1:0-549 GCF_000334495.1 Tupaia belangeri chinensis | reverse complement strand
CGGAGCTGTGCCAGGAGCGCCCCCACTGCTGCTGAGGGTGCAGACCTCAGCCCAATCCCTTGTCCTCGCCGTCTGTGCTGGGACCAGACTAGGAGGTTATGAGTTGCGGCGCGGGGAGGGCAGCCGGGAAGGTGAGCTCCACCCAGGCTGGAAGCGGGTCCCTCTGGCTCCCTGGCTTGCTACAACGCCTGGGAGCAGGTCCAAATCCCAGCGGACCTAGGGAAAGCTGCGCCCTGAGCTGGAACCCCTTTGGGGTGCGAACTGGACTGTGCGCTCCTGGATGCCGCCCCAGGCGCTGTGCATCCTTTGCCTGTTAGCTGCCCTGCCCAGGCCCCTTTGTGAGTTCTGTGCAGATGCCAATGTGGGAGGAGTGCAGGGTGCCAGTGAGTCTGTATTGTCCGCACCCTGAGGTCCCTTCCAGTCTTTGTCTCTGGTATTTCAGGGACTGTGTATTTGGGCTAATTTCCCATTTCACAGCCTCCTCTGGGTAGCTGCCTGTCTATGGTTGCTTTCTGTGGAGAGGCTGGGGCCCATCTGGGCGTGGGTTTT
>NW_006206341.1:0-821 GCF_000334495.1 Tupaia belangeri chinensis | reverse complement strand
AATGGTGAATTTACGGCCTGATTTTGTCAACTTATTCCGTCAACCTTTAAAGTAGTAGGAGTAATTAAAAGAGTTACGTAAGGTCTTTTTTATTTAGGTTTTAAAGAGCGTGTCTTGTGTTTTTTTACCCAGACCCAATTTTCTGGGACTATATTATGTTCTGGGTTCGAGGAGCCCTTAGTCTCATGGAGTGTTTGGACTAAAGGCCAAATTGCTTTCTGAGCCTGTTGTAGGACCTGAAGGCTGGTTCTATGACCTACAGTTCTTTTAGGTATCGGAGAGGGGAGAGTACGAAAGCGTATGGGGGGTGGTGCTCTAAACATGATTTTAAACGGGGTCACTCCATGGACATAAGGGGAGTTACGAACTCAGAACAGGGCAAAAGGTAGGAGAGTCACCCAGTCTCCGCCAGTCTCCAGGGCTAATTTAGATAGGGTTTCCTTTAGAGTTCTATTTATTTTTTTTACTTGCCCAGAACTCTGGGGGTTGTATTCACAATGTAACTTCCAATCAGTTCCCACAGCCTGGGCTAGTCCCTGTAGGGCCCTACTAATGAAAGCCGGACCATTGTCTGAGCCGAGTGTTTCGGGAACTCTATACCGGGGTATAATTTTTTTTAATAGGGTTTTAGTAACTATTTGAGCCGTTTTTTGCTTAGTTGGAAAAGCCTCTACCCTGAGAAAGGATCTACCATAACCAGAAGATATTTATATCGTGTCTTTTTTTTTTTTTTAATACCAGCTAAGAGGATCTTAGTCATTTGTTTATTTTGTCTCGGATGAAATTTTTTGTTTTTTTTTTTAACTTTTTGTTGTAATTTT
>NW_006206340.1:0-2759 GCF_000334495.1 Tupaia belangeri chinensis | reverse complement strand
TCAAGGTAGGAGTGTTTTCTTTTCATCACATTCCTACCAACACTTATCTTTTTTTTGTTTGTTTGTTTTAATCTTCACCATTCTGACAGGGGTAGGTAGTCTTTCAATGTGGTTTTGATCTGCATCTTCCTTATGATGAGAGATGCTGAGCATTTTTTCACATGCTTTTTGGCTTTTCATATGTCTTCCTTAGAGAGTTGTTTATTCAGCTCATTTTTTCATCTTTTAATTGGGTTAATCATTTTCTTCTGGCTAAGCCATTTGAGTTCTCTGTATATTCCAATTATAAGTCCCTTATCTGAGGTATAGTTAACAAAATCTCTCCCATGGCAAAGATTGATGATTCACACTAACTACAGTGTCATTTGTTGTGCAGAAACTTCTTAATCTGATGTAATTCCACCTTTCTATTTAGGAGATTATTACCTGTACTTTGAGGGTCTTGCTTAAGATGTCTTTGCCTACCCCAATGTCTCCCAGAGTTTCTTCAGTTTTCCTCCAGTAGTTTTACAGTTTGCAGTTTTAGGTTTAGATCTTTGATACATTTTGAGTTGGTTTTTATTAATGGTGATAGATAGTGGTTCTGATTCATCTTTGTGCAGGAGGATATCCAGTTTTACCAGCATCATTTGCTAAAAAGGTTTTCCTTTTCCCACTGTATTAACTGGTACCCTTTGTCAAAGATGAGTTGGCTGTATGTTTTGGGGCTTATTTATGGGGTCTCTACTCTGTTCCATGGGTCCTCATGTCTGTTTCTGTGCTAATACCATGATGCTTTGTTTATCACATCTTTGTAATATATTTTGGGGTCAGGAAGTGAGATGCCCCCCACTCCACTCTTCTTACGCAGGATGGCTTTGGCAATATACGGTCTTTTATGATTCCAGACAAATTCTAAGATTGACTTTTCTAGATCTGTGAATAATATCTTTTGTAATTTTATCAAAATTGCATTCAATGAGTAGATTAATTTGGGTCAGGTTGCCATTTTGATTATATTAATTCTGGCAATCCAGGAACATGGGATGTCCTTCCACTTTTTTGTGTCCTAAGACTTCCTTTTTAAGGTTTTCATAGTTTTCCTTATAGAGGTCTTTGACATCTTCAGTTAGTTTTATTCCTAGGTATCTTATACTTTTTGTGGCTATGCTAAATGTGGTTACTTTCTTTAGTTCTGTCACTGTCTGCTTCTTGTTTGTGTACATAAATGCTCTAGATTTTTGTATGTTAATTTTGTATCCTGCCACTTTACTGTATGCATTTATTACTTTAAGAAGTATTCTCGTGGTATATATACAATTATGTCATCTCCAAACAGAGATAATTCCAACTCTCCTTTCCCTATTGGAATGCCTTTCATTTTCTTCTCTTGTTTGATCGCATTGGCTAGGACTTCCAATACTATATTGAATAGGTGTGGAGAAAGTGGGCATCTTTGTCTTGCACAAATTTTTAGTGGCAATGCTCTAAGCTTTTCCCTATTCAGCATAATGTTAGCTGTAGGTTTTCCATAGATGGCTTATATTATGCTGAGAAATTATCCTTCAGTGTCAATTTTCAAAGCCTTAAACATAAATGGATGTATTTTGTCAAATGCTTTTTCTGCATCAATTGAGAAGACATTATGTGGTTTTTATCTTTCTTTCTGATAATATGGTGTATTACTTGGCATCTCTGGAATAAACTTGGTCATGATAAATAACCTTTTTTATATGCTGTTGAATACAGTTAGCAAGTACATTGTTGAGAATTTTTGCATCTATATTCATCAAAGATATAGGTCTGTAGTTTTCCTTTTTTGTTGTATCCTTATCCACTTTCAGAAAGAGGGTCATGAAGCCTTCATAGAATGACTTTGGAAGGGTTCCTTCCTTTTGGATCTCTAGAAACAGTGTGAATAGAAAGGGGGTTATCTCTTTAATAGTTTTGTAAAACTCAGCAATGAAGCTATCAGTACCTGGACTTTTCTTTATTGAGAGGTTATTTATTTCTGATTCAATCTTATTGCTTGTTGTAGGTCTATTCAGGCTTTCTATATGCTCCTGTGTCAACGTTGGTAGATTATATGTGTCCAGGAATTTGTCCATCTCATCTCGGTTTTCTTTTGTGTTGGCATATAGTCACTCATAGTATCCTCTAGTAATGTTTTGTATTTCTTTTATTTCTGGTCTAATGTTGCCTGACTCATTGTGAATTTGAAATATCTGGTTCTTTTCTCTCATCTTCTTAATGAGTCTAGCTAATGGTGTGTCAGTCTTGTTTATCTTTTCAAAGAACCAGCTTTGCTTTCATTTATTTTCTGTAGGTTTGCTTATTTTCTATTTCATTTATTTCTGCTCGAATCTTTATTATTTCCTTTCTCTTGGCATTTTATGGATTTATCTGTTGTTTTTCCAATTTCCTGAGACACGATGTTAGATTGTCCTTTTATAACCTTTCCATTGTTTTCTTTTGTGCACTAACTGCTATGAACTTCCCTCTTATGACTGCTTTTGCAGTGTCTCATAAATTATAAAATCTTGTGTACTCATTATCATTTGTTTCCAAGAATTTTTTGATTTCAGTCTTTATCTCTTCAGTAATCGTGAAGTCATTCAGACTAGTTTCCATGTGTGTGTGTATTTTCGAGGATTTTTCCTGAGATTAATAGAAACTATAATTAGAAACTCACCATTTCCTTTTGGCCTAAGAATGATTAACATTCCTATTGTCCTTAAAATGGCATTCTTCCTAGTTACCTTAAGATAAAATCTCTAGTC
>NW_006206339.1:0-1274 GCF_000334495.1 Tupaia belangeri chinensis | reverse complement strand
CACTCACTAGAGAGAGACAGAGAGAGAAAATAAGGAATTATCCCCCCCCCAGGGAGAATGACTTGCCTCAGTTTCTTCTAGTCTTCTTGGTATTTGGGTGCATAATCACAGAAGTCTGGCATGTTTTTGAAGCTGCTGGGTCTAAGGCTCACACCATGCAGTTGGCCATGCGAGATCCAGTTGCTTCCTCCGTGCCATCTGACTGGTCATAAGCTATATTCTGGTAAGAGATTAATTACCAGGATATAAAAGGAACTGAGCTATTTTTCCATTTTTCAATTTCTATGAAGTTGTAGGCTTTTTAAAAAATACATATTTAACATATACATACAATAAGATATTATTCAGCCTTACGAAAGGAGTAAATCTTGGAGCCAGTCAGTGGGGTGGTGGTTAAGGCCACTGAGTCTCACATGGCCAACGATACAGTTCAAATATTGGACCCAACGGCTTGACAAACATGCCAGATACATGTGCATATGTGCCCAATATCCCAAGAGGAGAATGGAGAGGAGGGATTGTAGTGTGGCTATGTCCTCTTGGGAGTGACTTCTCACCTTCCCTGTCTCTCACTTTCTCTCTACTCCCTCCCCACCCCCAGTAAGTGCATGCACACTATAACAAAGCTGTAAAGGAATCCTGCCATCTGTGACAAGACAAGTGAAGTTCACAGATATGCCAAGTGAAATAAGCTGGACACAGAAATTGCATACTACATGAAACCACTTCCACGATCAACCTAAAATAGGAAACACATAAAACAGTGGAGTGGTGATTACCATGGACTGGGGTAAGGGGAGACAGGGAGTCAAGGGCACAAAGTCTGGATTGTACGTAATGAATAAGTCCTAGAGCTCGACTGTGCAGCATGGTGCCTACAGCTAAAAATGCTGCTTTGTATGTACTTAAAATTTTGCTAAGAGGATAGATCTCATGTTGTGTTCTTATTAGGAAACGTAAGTAAGTGAGGGAGGAGGGAACTCTTGGAGGTCCTGCATAAATTTATGACATCGATTGTGGTGATGGGTTAATGGGCATACACTTACCTCCTAACTGATCACTAAACATCAAATATGTGTAGTTTTAAAATGTCAATAATACCTTAATAAAGTGGCTTAGAAATCAATTGTCAGCGTACATGGTCAGTCAGCATGCCAACCAACATGTGCAAAGGTTGGAAGGAAATCTCAGATCTCCTTGCAGTTTGGTTTCAATGTGATTCAGGTTCTGCCATCAGATACAAGTCCCTGAGGCTTGGATGAGGGAACTGAGCC
>NW_006206338.1:0-1021 GCF_000334495.1 Tupaia belangeri chinensis | reverse complement strand
GGAGAAGAATGGAGGAGAAAGAATTGTGGTGCAGCCGTCCCCTCAGAGGTGATTTTTCACTTTTGCTCTCACTGTCTTTCTCTCTCTCTTTCTGGCAAGTGCACACACCTTAAGGTATAAACCATTCAAAAAAATGTGGATAAAAAGTAAACAAACTTTGTTAAACTTAATTTGTCTGAAATTTTGTTTTTGTTTTAGAGAATTTTACCTTAGGGAGCATGTGCTGGCCAGAGAGAGATACAGAGATAGTGAGAAGAAAAATGAAAAATCACCGCATGGGGTTTGACTACAATGCAATCCCTTCTCCTCCATTCTCCTCTAGGAATTTTGATCACACTTATAAGCACCCACTGTGAGTTTCAATTCACCAGGAATAGGACTCGAAGGAATTACTTAGACTGTGTAGTGGTTAAGGCATTGGACTCCCACATGGCCGACTCCAGTTCAAGTCCTAGATCTGGTGGCTTGAAAATCACGCAGTGTACGTGCATGTGGCCCAAAACCCCAGGAGGAGAATGGAGGAGAAGGGATTACCGTGAGGCCGTCTCCCCTAGGGGAGGATTTCTCACTCTCTCTGTCTCTGCTGAGTCCACACACCCTATGGCAAAAACCTTGGAAAATAGAGGAATAGAGATTGTGGCCTAGTCATTCCCCCTAGAAAGAAGTGCTTTCTTACTTTCTCCTTCTCATTTTCTTTCTCTCTGTGTCTCTCTTGAGTGAATGGATGCACCTAATAGGAAAAGAAAGAACAAAAGAGGTAAATGGCATATGCAGTGATGCATGCTTGTCACCCTAGCTACTCAGCAGCCTGAGGCAGAAGGATGGTGAGTTTGAGGTCAGGCTACGTAACATAGTAGGACTTCATCTCTAAAAAATTGGAGAAAAAGAATAATTGGCCTTATTTTGCTAATTAATATATAACACAATTTTTATTAATGCCATGTGGGGTTAACAGAAAAAATGTGTAAAGATAGTAAAAAAAACAATAAACAGATGAGGGACCAGCATTGGGGTAATGGCT
>NW_006206337.1:0-928 GCF_000334495.1 Tupaia belangeri chinensis | reverse complement strand
TTCCATTTTAATTTATGAACCCTCATAAAATCCCTAAATACAATGTAAACCAAGTGGAGAAATCAGTAAACAACTTACCGAAAATGAATTCATTTTCTTAATCCTGGACAAATAGAGGTTTCTAAAATTATAGCTGAAAGAGAAGGTGCATGAAGTAGGTCAGAGAAATGGTGTTGCTTGTTCTAAGACACCTTTATGTAAAGCTCTCTACAGATTAAAGAAAGCCTCCCTGTGGGAGAATAGTCACTTAGACATGAGAATGGGCTAAAAAGACCTTGTTGAACAAGTAACCACAAATTTATTCACTGATAGAAATGAAAGACACATATTAAACGTAGGTTAATAAAAATATATATTCCTTATTGACTTAGTAAATCTCTTACTGTGGGGACCAGCAGATGGTGCAATGGTTACATTGGTGGACTCCCATGTAGTCTACCATGGTTCAAGTCCCAAATCTGGTGGTTTAAAATCACGATGGCAATGTACCCAAAGTCCAAAGAGGAGAATGGAAGAGAAGGGATTGTGACATGGCAATCCCCCCTGTGGGATGATTTCACACTTTCTGTCTCTCTGGCAATTGCACACACCCTAGAAAAAATCTCTAAAATAAAAACTCACACTGGGGACTAGCAGATGGCATAATGGTCATATTACTGCACTCCCATGGAGTTGACAGTGGTTCAAGTCCCAGAACTGACAGCTTAAAACTTATGCTGAGTGCATATTCGTGGATGACCAAAATCCTTAGAGAATGGAGAAAGGATTTAAGTGTGTCCATTTGGGATCCAGGGCCCTAACACATGCCACCTGCTGTACCACATCTTGTTATTAACAGCATGTTTGAAATATTGAACTTTTGTGAATCAGCTTATGCATTTACACAAAAAGACCTGAAATGTTTATTGAATTCATAACTTTTGTAAGA
>NW_006206336.1:8290-18872 GCF_000334495.1 Tupaia belangeri chinensis | reverse complement strand
CATCTGCCTTCTTTTCCTGGCACTTTCTCACGTAGAAGCTCAGATTTACTATTATCAAACACCGCCCAAACCTCTAACCCACTCAAATTAACAACCAAATCGGCTCCACATCAAGCCATTCACACAACAACCATTAACTCTATTACAACACCCATAAATAAGCTGCCCCAAATAATGACATTAGACCCTCAGGTCTCAGGATGCTCTTCCGTAGCCATAGCAGTTGTATAACCAAACACCACTAATATCCCTCCCAAATAAATCAAAAATACTATTAAACCTAAAAATAAGCCCCCAAGACCTTCAATAATACCACAACCCATACCACCACTAACAATCAACCCCAACCTCCCATAAATAGGAGAAGGCTTTGAAGAAAACCCAACGAAGCCTACAACAAACAATACGCTAAACAAAAACACAGCATAAGGCATAATTCTCACATGGACCTAACCATGACCTGTGACATGAAAAGCCACCGTTGTAATTCAACTATAAGAACCTAATGGCCAACATACAAAAAAAACATCCACTACTAAAATTTATTAACCACTCATTCATTGACCTCCCGGCCCCATCAAATATCTCATCATGATGAAACTTCGGATCCTTATTAGGAGTCTGCCTGGTTTTACAGATCATCACAGGCCTATTCCTAGCCATACACTACACTGCTGACACCACAACAGCTTTCTGTTCAGTTACCCACATCTGCCGGGACGTAAATTACAGGTGGGTAATTCGCTACCTCCATGCCAACGGAGCATCAATATTCTTTGTATGCCTATTCTTCCATGTAGGATGAGGGTTATACTACGGTTCATATACTTACCTTGAAACATGAAACATTGGAGTGATCTTACTTTTCGCCACCATGGCAACAGCATTTATAGGGTATGTACTCCCATGAGGACAGATATCCTTCTGAGGAGCCATAGTAATTACAAATCTTCTATCAGCCATCCCATACATTGGCACAGATCTAGTAGAATGAATTTGAGGAGGATTCTCCATAGATAAAGCTACCCCGACTTGATTCTTCGCCTTTCACCCTCCCATTCATCATCACAGCCCTAGTTATCGTTCACCTCTTATTCCTTCACGAAACAGGATCCAACAACCCATTAGGAATCGACTCAGACGCAGATAAAATCCCATTCCACCCATACTACACAATCAAAGACATCCTAGGCATAGTTGCCATACTTGCCGTTCTATCAGGCCTAGTCTTATTCTCCCCGGACTTACTAGGAGATCCAGACAACTATATACCAGCTAACCCACTAAACACCCCTCCCCACATTAAACCAGAATGATACTTCCTATTTGCGTATGTATGCAATTCTTCGATCTATCCCAAGTAAACTAGGAGGGGTTCTAGCACTAGTAATATCTATTCTAATCCTTGCCTTTGTTCCATTCCTTCATACATCTAAACAGCGTAGCACAACTTTCCGACCTATTAGCCAATGCCTATTTTGAATCCCCGTAGCTGACCTGCTTACACTAACCTGAATCGGGGGTCAACCTGTTGAACACCCATTTATTATTATCGGCCAAGTAGCCTCAGTCCTCTACTTCACTATCATCATCATCCTAATACCACTTGCAGGTTGATTAGAAAATTATCTCATAAAATGATAGTCCTTGTAATATACTTAGTAATACTGGTCTTGTAAACCAGAAACGGAGAAAACCTCTCCCTAGGACACTCAAGGAAGAACTACACTCCACCGTCAACATCCAAAGCTGACATTCTTATTAAACTATTCCTTGCTTCCAAAACAAAAATGACAGACTGACTCCACAGTACCAATGTCATCGGCACAACTTTTTCCGCCGCTATGTACTTCGTGCATTAATGCTTGTCCACATTAATATATGGTACAGTACATAAATGTATGACAGTACATAGTGCATATATATGTATAATCGTGCATTCATCTTCATTTATTATCCCCATGCATATAAGCATGTACATATAATGAAGACGTGCATAGTACATTATATTATTAATCTGACATACTGTTATTATCAACATGGATATCAAGCAGGTATTATCCTATCTTTATCGTACATAGTACATACTATTATTGATCGTACATAGCACATTCGTCTTCGAAATCTCTTTCAAGGACGCGCAGATCATATCCTAATTGTGTCTCGTTATTTCACTACCTCCGTGAAATCAGCAACCCGCCCAATACGTGTCCCTCTTCTCGCTCCGGGCCCATATCAATTGGGGGTTTCTAGACTGAAACTATACCTGGCATCTGGTTCTTACTTCAGGGCCATTGATTGAAGATCGCCCACACGGTTCCCTTAAATAAGACATCTCGATGGATTCATGACTAATCAGCCCATGCCTAACATAACTGTGGTGTCATGCATTTGGTATTTTTATAAATTCGGGGTGGTATCACTCAACTGGGCCGGGAGGCCTTGTGACCAGCGCATTAATTGTAGCTGGACTTAACTTGAATATTCTTTAACCTCATCTACACCATAGGGTGCATTCTTTCCATGCTTGACAGTCCAAACAATTCATCAATACAGACCCAAACACAAACTCTCGTACACACATACACACATACACACATACGCACACATATGCACACACACACATACATATGCACATACACACACATACACACATACACACACACACACACACACATACACACAAATCACTTTAACTTTAACCATGTTCTCAATATCTCAGCCAGCAAACCCCCCCTACCCCCCCATCTTAACCATCGGGCATCATAAGACTGAAATTCTTGCCAAACCCCAAAAACAAGAAATCATATGACACTGTAGTTAAGTTTCATCAATTACAAATTCAACTAGAAATGGCTCTTAGCCAAAGTTATAACAAACGCAATTTTAAAAACTGCAATTTTTTTGAAAAAATCAGGCTTAGTGAACTAGAAAATTTTCGTTTTATTTAATAGGTTCATAAATGTGACCACGATACTGACATAGCACTTAAAAAACTTTTTTTTTTCCCAAGAGGAAAAATCATAAGTAATTTTTTTCGCAAAGTTAATGTAGCTTATAATAAAGCGAGGCACTGAAAATGCCTACTTGAGTCATAGACTCCATAAACACATAGGTTTGGTCCTGGCCTTTCTATTAATTAGTAGTAAATTTACACATGTAAGAATCCCCGATCCAGTGAGAATGCCCTCTAAGTCAACCGACTAAAAGGAGCTGACATCAAGCACACTAAACAGTAGCTCACAACGTCTTGCTCAACCACACCCCCACGGGTTACAGCAGTGATAAAAATTAAGCAATAAACGAAAGTTTGACTAAGTTATACTACTAAGGATTGGTAAATTTCGTGCCAGCCACCGCGGTCATACGATTAATCCAAATTAATAGACTACGGCGTAAAGTGTGTTTATGAGAAGATTGCAATAAAGTCAAATACAGCCCAAGCTGTAAAATGCCACAGGCCCACTAAGAACAATGACGAAAGTAACTTTATAAACTCAGACTACACGACAATTAAGACCCAAACTGGGATTAGATACCCCACTATGCTTAATTGTAAACCCAGGTAATTAAATAACAAAATTACTCGCCAGAGAACTACGTGCCACAGCCCAAAACTCAAAGGACTTGGCGGTGCTTTATATCCATCTAGAGGAGCCTGTCCTGTAATCGATAAACCCCGATATACCTCACCATCCCTTGCTAATTCAGCCTATATACCGCCATCTTCAGCAAACCCTAAAAAGGACGACAAGTAAGCTCAATCATCCTACATAAAAAAGTTAGGTCAAGGTGTAGCCTATGGGGTGGGAAGTTATGGGCTACATTTTCTAGTCCAGAATACAACGCCAACTCACATGAAACTATGAGTCTAAGGAGGATTTAGCAGTAAGTCGGAAATAGAGAGTCCGACTGAATTAGGCCATAAAGCACGCACACACCGCCCGTCACCCTCCTCAACTACTACTAATCACAACTACATAATTACCCATATACACACAAGAGGAGATAAGTCGTAACAAGGTAAGTGTACTGGAAAGTGCACTTGGAATAAAACCAAACCGTAGCTTAATCCAAAGCACCTGGCCTACACCCAGGAGATATCGTACAACGATCGTTTTGAACTGACTCTAGCCCAAACAAATATAAACACAACAATAACTAAAATCTAAGCTAAAGCATTTAACACATACATAGAAGTATAGGAGATAGAAACTTAACTAAGGCGCTATAGAGATAGTACCGCAAGGGAAAGATGAAAGATGCAACAACAGTGTAAAAAAGCAAAGATTAGCCCTTGTACCTTTTGCATAATGAACTAGCCAGAACAAACCTAGCAAAGAGAACTTCAGTTAGATACCCTGAAACCAGACGAGTGACTTATGAACAGCTAGACGAGCTACTTACGAACAGCTAGTAGAGCAAATTCATCTATGTAGCAAAATAGTGAAGTTATTTGTAAGTAGAGGTGACAAGCCAACCGAGCCTGGTGATAGCTGGTTGTCAGTATAGAATCTCAGTTCAACTTTAAGTCCCTACCCAGAGAGAAATAAATCTTAATGCAGGCTTAAATGTTAGTCTAAGGGGGTACAGCTCCTTAGAACCAGGAAAAAACCTTAATTAGAGAGTAAAAAATTACTAAGCCATAGTTGGCCTAAAAGCAGCCACCAATTGAAAAAGCGTTCAAGCTCAACAGTAAAATACTATAGTAATACCATAATTCACAGCTAACTCCTAAGCCCCAACTGGACTAATCTACATACATGTAGATGAAATACTGCTAGCATGAGTAACAAGAAATAATTCTCCCTGCACAAGCCTATATCAGATCGGATGCCCACTGATAGTTAACAATATAATAAGACACAAACCAAACTCAAGAGTACTTATTTTATAAATTGTTGACCCAACACCGGAGTGCACAAACCTTAAGGGAAAGATTAAAAAGAGTAAAAGGAACTCGGCAAACACAAACCCCGCCTGTTTACCAAAAACATCACCTCTAGCATAAAAAGTATTAGAGGCACTGCCTGCCCAGTGACATAAGTTAAACGGCCGCGGTATCCTGACCGTGCAAAGGTAGCATAATCATTTGTTCCTTAAATAGGGACTTGTATGAATGGCCACACGAGGGTTTAACTGTCTCTTACTCTCAATCAGTGAAACTGACCTTTCCGTGAAGAGGCGGGAATATAAAAATAAGACGAGAAGACCCTATGGAGCTTTAATTAACTAACTCACATACAATAATACACAACTCAATAGAGAATAAACAATGTATTCTGAGTTAGAAATTTCAGTTGGGGTGACCTCGGAGAATAGAAAATCCTCCGAAACAAACAAGCCTAGACATGACAAGTCAAAGCACTTTATTAAGGAAATTTCACAACAAGTTGATCAATGGAACCAGTTACCCTAGGGATAACAGCGCAATCCTATTCTAGAGTCCATATCGACAATAGGGTTTACTATACTACCTCGATGTTGGATCAGGACATCCCAATGGTGCAACCGCTATTAATGGTTCATTTGTTCAATGATTAAAGTACTACATGATCTGAGTTCAGACCGGAGTAATCCAGGTCAGTTTCTATCTATTAGCTGTCCCTCCCAGTACAAAAGGACAAGAGGAACAAGGCCAATTCACCAAGCACGCCTTAAACTTAATAGATGAATTAATCTCAATCTAATCAGTTATCAATAACCCTGCCCAAGAGCAGGGCTTGTTAAGGTGGCAGAGCCCGGTTATTGCCTAAAACTTAAGATTTTAAGTACAGAAGTTCAAATCCTCTCCTTAACATAATGTTTCTGGTAAACTTACTTCTTATTCTTCCAGTCTTGGCAATAGCTTTCCTAACACTAGTAGAACGCAAAGTGCTAGGCTACATACAACTCCGCAAAGGGCCAAATGTGGTTGGCCTTTTTGGACTCCTACAACCATTTGCAGATGCCAAAAAACTGTTCATCAAAGAACCCCTCCGACCTCTAACTTCCTCTTCTATGCTATTTATCACTGCACCAATTCTAGCTCTCAGCCTAGCCTTAGCTATATGGATCCCCATCCCCATACCATACCCACTAATTAACTTAAACATAGGTATTCTCTTCATCCTGGCCATATCAAGCCTGGGAGTATACTCTATCCTATGATCTGGATGGGCCTCCAACTCTAAATACGCCCTAATTGGAGCCCTACGAGCAGTAGTGCAAACAATCTCATATGAAGTAACTCTAGCCATCATCCTTCTATGCGTACTACTAATAAGTGGCTCATTCACTCTATCAACGTTAATAACACCACAAGAACACATGTGATTAATTGTACCCACATGACCACTAGCCATAATATGATTTATTTCAACTCTGGCTGAAACTAACCGAGCACCATTTGACCTGGCAGAAGGAGAATCAGAACTGGTATCCGGGTTTAATGTGGAATACGCAGCAGGCCCATTCTCCCTATTTTTTTATAGCAGAGTACATAAATATTATTATAACAAATGCTCTAACAACAATTTTCCTTGGGCCATTCCATAGTAACTTGATGCCAGAACTGTACACTATCAATTTTACAATCAAAACCCTACTTCTAACAGTCTTCTTCTTATGAATCCGAGCATCTTACCCCCGCTTCCGATATGACCAACTCATACATCTGCTATGAAAAAGCTCCCTACCATTGACTTTAGCCATGTGTATACTATATGTATCAATACCAATTTCACTATCAAGCATTCCCCCACAAATATAGAAATGTCTGATAAAAGAGTTACTTTGACAGAGTAAAAAATAGAGGTTTGAACCCTCTTATTTCTAGAGTTATAGGGATTGAACCTATGCCTAAGAATTCAAAATTCTTCGTGCTACCAATACACTAAATTCTAGTAAGGTCAGCTAAATAAGCTATCGGGCCCATACCCCGAAAATGTTGGTTTATACCCTTCCCGTACTAATCAACCCACTAATTATAATAATCATCATTATTACAATCCTTTCAGGGACAATAATTACCATGATGAGCTCACACTGACTGCTAGCCTGAATAGGCTTGGAGATAAACATATTGGCATTTATCCCAATCCTGATAAAAAAAACCTAGCCCATGATCAACCGATCAACCGAAGCAGCTGTCAAATACTTCATCGCCCAGGCTACAGCATCCATAATCCTAATGATAGCCATCCTTATCAACGCCTCATACTCAGGGCAATGAACAATTACAAAAATCTCAAACTCACCTGCTTCACTGATAATTACCATCACCCTACTAATAAAATTAGGCCTAGCCCCATTCCACTTCTGGGTCCCAGAAGTAGCACAAGGAGTATCCCTGCAATCAGGCAAAATACTCCTCACCTGACAAAAACTAGCCCCTATATTCATTTTATGTCAAACTGCAACATCACTTAACACAACACTTACTACACTAACAGCATTAACCTCAATTCTAGTTGGAGGCTGAGGGGGCCTTAATCAAACCCAATTATGAAAAATTATGGCATACTCATCAATCGCTCACATAGGCTGAATAATTGCCATCCTTCCTTACAGCGTTCCAGCAACTATCCTAAACCTAGTGATTTACATCCTAATTACACTAGCCGTATTCATAATCTTAAATCTAAATAATACAACAACAACCCTATCTCTATCGCAACTATGAAACAATGCACCAATCCTGACAACAATACTGATAATCCTGTTACTGTCACTAGGAGGACTCCCACCACTGACAGGGTTTCTACCAAAATGAATAATCATTCAAGAAATAACAAAAAATGACAACGTAATTGTACCAACACTAATAGCTATAATAGCCCTCCTAAACCTATACTTCTATATACGACTAATCTACTCTACTACACTAACAATCTTTCCCTCGCCCAGCAATGCCAAAATAAAGATAAAATTCGAAAACAAAAAAGGAATGTTTCTTCTACCAACTTTAATTACACTAACTATGATAACCCTACCCCTAGGGCCACTCACATCAATTCTATTCTAGGAATTTAGGTTAAATAGACTGGAAGCCTTCAAAGCTTCAAGTAAGTTCCCATTACTTAATTCGTGCTGCGGAAGGACTGCGAGACTCAACCTCACATCAATTGAATGCAAATCAAACACTTTAACTTAAGCTAAGTCCTTACTAGATTGGTGGGATCCAACCCCAGGAAACTTTAGTTAACAGCTAAAAACCCTAAACAACTGGCTTCAATCTACTTCTCCTGCCTCCAAGTAAAAAAGGTGGGAGAAGCCCAGGCAGGATTGAAGCTGCATCTTCGAATTTGCAATTCGACATGAATCTTTCACCTCAGGGCTTGGTAAAAAGAGGACTTAACCTCTGTCTTTAGATTTACAGTCTAATGCTTACTCAGCCATTTTACCTATGTTCATCAACCGTTGTTTATTCTCAACCAACCATAAAGATATCGGAACACTATATTTACTATTTGGTGCATGAGCCGGAATATTTGGAACAGCCTTGAGCCTGCGTATTCGTGCTGAACTAGGTCAACCAGGAGCTCTACTAGGAGATGACCAAATCTACAATGTAGTCATGACCGCACATGCACTTGTAATAATCTTCTTTATAGTGATGCCAATTATAATTGGCGGCTTTGGAAACTGACTAGTCCCACTAATAATTGGGGCCCCTGATATAGCTTTTCCCCAAATAAATAATATAAGTTTCTGACTTCTCCCCCCTTCTTTCCTACTTCTGCTAGCATCATCAATAGCTGAAGGCGGTGCCGGAACTGGGTGAACAGTTTACCCCCCCCACACACACACTAGCTGGCAACCTCGCCCGTGCAGGAGCTTCAGTAGACCTTACAATTTTCTCACTCCACTTGGCAGGGGTATCATCTATCCTAGGTGCCATCAACTTCATTACTACTATCATCAACATAAAAACCTCCAAACCCCACTATTTGTTCGATCGGTTCTTATTACGGCTGTGCTACTATTACTTTCACTGCCAGTACTAGCAGCTGGAATTACCGAAACCTAAATACAACATTCTTTGACCCTGCAGGAGGTGGAGACCCAATCCTATACCAACACTTATTTTCATTCTTTGGCCACCCAGAAGTATATATTCTTATTCTACCAGGTTTTGGTATTATCTCCCACATTGTCACTTACTACTCAGGTAAAAAAGAGCCTTTTGGCTATATAGGAATAGTCTGAGCCATAATATCTATTGGGTTTTTAGGTATGAGGCAGAAAGTACTACTCACACCCCACAGTAAGGACCCAAAGCCTGGATAAGTGTTTTCCTTGTGGTCAGGTAACAAAGCCAAAAAAATAAACCCAGCAAGTGGCGTAGTGCTTAAGGCACTGGACTCCCATACGGGTAACAGCAGTTCAAGTCCTGGACCCAGCAGTTTAAAAATCACACTTGGTGTGTGTGTGTATATGCATGCACCAAGTCCAGAGAGGAGAATAGAGGAGGGGGGATTACAGCATGGCCATCCCCTCCACCCTGGGAGTAATTTTTCACTTTCTCTCTCTCTCTGTCTCTGTCTCTCTTTCCCCAGTGAGTGCACACATCCTATGACAAAAATTAAAATATTTAAAAGGAAAGAAAAGAAATGATCTCTGATCCTTGGACCCCATGCCTGATGTTGTTTCCCTGGCACCCTGTGGGGGGCTACTGGGATAGCAAAACAGGGTCTAAACAAGCAATCTGGCCACTGGGTATGGAAAAGCTATTTCTATGAACAGTGTTTTCACAATGTCTTTCAGAATGGAGGTGACCAATTAGCGAGGCTGTTGCCCAGGGATTAGCAATAATAGTACATATTCCATCTGCTGAGAAAACACAGTGCTGCTTCTGATAAATTACAGGCCTCTCATTTCACAGGCTGTTTCTGCTTTCTAAAGCCCTTTTCAGTTTGTTGCCTCTGGCGATCAGCTTCTTTAAGATGCTTAGAGCTGGAGGCCAGCAAGTGACATAGTGGTTACAGTACTGGATATCCAAGTGGCTAACCGCAGTTCAAGTCCCAGACTGGGAGCTTGAAAACCACCCTGGGTGCATGTGCGTGCATGCCCAAGATCCTGGGAGGAGAACGGAGGAGAAGGGGTTGCGGCTTGGGCAAACTCCTGGGGGGTGATTTCTCACTTTCCCTCTCACTGTCTCTCTCTGGTGAGTGCATGTGCTCTATAGCAAAAATCTTAAAAAAAAATAAAAATAAGAGGCCAGCAGATAGCATGGTAGCTGAGGCCCTAGAATCTCACAAGGCCCACCACAGTTCAAGCCCTAGACCTGGAGCCTTGCTTTTTCACTTTCCCTCTCTCTGTCTGTCTCTTGGTGAGTGCCTGTGCCCTATAGCAAATTTAAAAATAATAATAGTAATAATCGATTAAATTAAATAAATGTGGCAGACTGATTTAACCAAAATCTACCACCAACACTCTTCTCCCTTAACTGTCTCCACTAAAATAGCCTGAGAATGCTGAATACTCACTTTTACAGCCTCCTTTAGAGACCTGCAGATGTGTAATTTACTTCTGGCTGAGACTTCAACAGAGGTCTGCCTGCTAAAAAGTACTAAGTACTACCTTTCCCCACTTCATCCTT
>NW_006206336.1:6774-7418 GCF_000334495.1 Tupaia belangeri chinensis | reverse complement strand
GATTTCTCACTTTCCCTCTCACTGTCTCTCTCTGGTGAGTGCATGTGCTCTATAGCAAAAATCTTAAAAAAAAATAAAAATAAGAGGCCAGCAGATAGCATGGTAGCTGAGGCCCTAGAATCTCACAAGGCCCACCACAGTTCAAGCCCTAGACCTGGAGCCTTGCTTTTTCACTTTCCCTCTCTCTGTCTGTCTCTTGGTGAGTGCCTGTGCCCTATAGCAAATTTAAAAATAATAATAGTAATAATCGATGAAATTAAATAAATGTGGCAGACTGATTTAACCAAAATCTACCACCAACACTCTTCTCCCTTAACTGTCTCCACTAAAATAGCCTGAGAATGCTGAATACTCACTTTTACAGCCTCCTTTAGAGACCTGCAGATGTGTGATTTACTTCTGGCTGAGACTTCAGCAGAGTTCCGCCTGCTAAAAAGTACTACCTTTCCCCACTTCATCCTTTCTTAAGCAAGGATGTGATGCCTGGTGCTGTAGCAGCTGTTTTGTAACCATGAAGTGACAAGTAAAAAGGCTAAGCATAGCAGAATAGAAAGATAGCATACGGGACTCACCAATGGTATGGCTGAATCCCACACATAAGGTCCCAGACCTTATGGCTTCAAAAATACACTGGGCACATGTGC
>NW_006206336.1:5100-5541 GCF_000334495.1 Tupaia belangeri chinensis | reverse complement strand
TAACCTGATGGGGGCACTCTCGGTTTCCCTCCTCTTCTCTCTGACTCTCTGGCAAGCACAGGCCCTCTAGCAAAAATAGTAATAGTAATCATTTAAGAGAGATATTTTGTATAGGATGCGTGCACTCAGCAGAGACACAGAGAGAGAGTGAGAAATCAACCCCCAAGATGATGGCCATGCCACAATCCCTTCTCCATTCTCCTCTTGGAATTTTGGGTATGCACACAAACGAGCTTGGTATGAGTTTGAAGTCACCAGGTCCAGACTTGAACTGTGGCCAGCCATGTGAGAGTCCGGGGCCACAGCTGTTATGCCACCTGCTGGCTTCCTGCAAAAAAAAAAGAGAGAAAGAGAAAGAAAGAAAGAAAGAAAGAAAGAAAGAAAGAAAGAAAGAAAGCAAGCAAGCAAGCAAGCAGGGAGGGAGGAAGAAAGAAAGAAAAG
>NW_006206336.1:0-1479 GCF_000334495.1 Tupaia belangeri chinensis | reverse complement strand
TTTGTTTAGTGTAATTATCGTTATTTTAATTTGCTATAGGACACTTGCGCTCACCAGAGACAGAGAAAGCAAGCTGCCAGGCGATCCAGGACTCGAACCATGACTGACCATGTGGGAGTCCAGAACCTTAGTCACCATGTCACCTACTGGCCCCAAAAGACACCACTTTCTCTCTCTCCTTTTTTTTGTCTGAGAGAGATTTTTCCTATTCGGGCATGTGCACTCACTAGAGAAACAGAAAGTGGGAAATCACTCCCCAGGGGGATGACCCCACAGCAATTCCTTCTCATTCTCCTCCCTGGATCTTGGGCACGCATGCACACACACCCAACATAAATTTCAAGCCACCAGCTCTGGGACTCGAACCGCAGTCCATCACGTGGGAGTGCTTAACCACTACACCACCTGCTTTCCCCTAGACACCACTTTCTCTAGGAAGGCTTATTTTGCAATCTACCCTAGTGCTTTAAATACCCCTCCTCTCTTCTCCTGCTGTCTCCCTGCTTGCTAACTTCAATACTTTACTGGAATTCAGCAGTTGTCTTCCTCTCTTGACCGGGCCACGGCTGCATGGATTATACGTTGCATGACTCACAAGAGCCAGCGATGTAGAGTGGTCCTTTGAGCTGTGCAGCTGTGCAGTATACACCCTACACAACTGTACACAGAATCACTGACTGGGACCCCTAAACAGCAGGACTGTTTCTTGCTCACTCTTGTATAACACATGGTGTTGAAAATATGGATGGAGGGGCTGGCAGGTGGCATGGTGGGTAAGAGCACTGGACTCCCACGTGGCCAACTATGATTCAAGTTCTAGACATGGCAGCTTGCTTTCTCACTTTCCCTCTCTTTATCTCTCTCTTGCTCTGTCTCTCTCTGGCAAGTGCCGGTATCCCATAAAAAAAAATGAAAAACAAAACCAGAAATCAAACATCTTTTATTGTGTCTTCACAATGTCACACGAGATCTTATATGTCATCTGGCATTTTGTCTCTGTAGCCGGTGAACGCTTAGCTGTCATCCATCAGCCTGCCGCCCCGTTCCACTCTCAGAGACAGAGACACCATCCCCCAGTGGTCGTCCCCTTGTTTTTAACTGTTGTGGCTTGCCAGTTCGAGGCAGCCGAATTTGAAATAAGTTCAATGTCATTTTCTCCAAGGAGTAATTCATCTTTTCAGGCTTGAGGTACTGAGCAAGCCACATCGGAACCCTGCAGATAAATTTTTTACCCCAAGACATTTCAGATTTCAACAAGAGGCCCATTCTCCCACATAGCAACAACGATGGGGCAAATGAGCACACAGACAAATCACACACATATATACACATATATATGTATATATATATATATATATATATACACACATACATACACACATATATATGATATATATATACGTATATGATATATATATCATATATATACATACATATATACTGTTATCTAAAAATTATTTAATTTATTTATTATTTCCT
>NW_006206335.1:4923-7675 GCF_000334495.1 Tupaia belangeri chinensis | reverse complement strand
CTATTGAGTTGATTTTATATCAATGAACAGAAGCTTAATTCCTGGAACAGAATATGATATGTCAAGGTCATAAATGTGGGGTGACAGTGAAGCACTGTGTGTGTGAATAGAGGTCAGTGACACAGAAGCTAAGACTGAGACAAAAGAGACAGGCAACTAGGAAATAGAGATCCCTCTGTTGACTTTCTCACTTTCTTGGCATTCAGATGTAACTAAGTTCTGTGAGCCTGCAATTTCAGAGATGCCCCTGTGACTCAGTGTCTTCTGTTCTGCTCCTGAAGTCTCCCACATTCAGGGTACAGCAAGAAAGAAGCTGTGCCATCAAACATGCATATCATGGTGAAGGAAGGAAGGATCAGATCAACATGTGTTAAAAGCTGACCTCTGTCCCCCATGTGCTCATCACCACTTTACAAATACACTGTATTATCACATAGGTTTTGAGATGTATCTGTGGCTCTAACAAGATCCTGGATCACAAGTAGAAAGTCACTGTTGCAAGACCAGCAGGTGGTGTGGTGGCTATGGGATTAGACTTACACATGGTCTACTGTGGTTCAAATCCTGGACCTAGCAGCTGGAGACTCATGCTGGACAAGTATGCATGTGTGCCTGGAGTGATAATATAATATAGGAGGAGAGGAAATTTTGGCATGGCATCCTCTATTAGGAGCGATATCTGACTTTCAGTCGACTGTTTCTGTCTCTCCTGTGAGTGCATGTGCCCTAAAAAATAAAAAACTCACTGGTGCCTCCAGCCAAAACATGATGAATGTATATGGAATAATTTCAGGTGATAATCTCAATACTTCCCATCATTTGGGTCCAAACTTTTGTTGCATGTGTTTTTCTAAGATGCAGTGATAATCGGAGTCCATTCACTTGCTGCTCAGAAAGCCTGAAGACTTTGTCTTCATCAGGGGGCCATTGCTATAAACTCCACTGTGCCTCTTCCTAGGTCACCTAACAGGAGATCCGTTCTCTTCTCTGGGTGTTTGGTCATAGCCATTCTCCCAGCTTCAGTGCATCAAGGGTCTCACATTTCTGAGATTGATGGTAATGTGTCTTTATTAGATACATAGAGCTGTCATTTTGGTCACACAGGGAATGTATCTTCATGTGTTACTAGGCTCTCTAGGTGCAATAAATGGTCTGTCATTATCTGAAAATTATCTCTCCTCCCCCATGCACTATATTTCCTATAGCCCTATGCATCAGGGAGATCTAATCCTTTCAAACACTCCTTGCCTGAGCTCCCATTATGCAGACTTTTATACTCCATCGCAGAGCTGCTGCTTTTATTTTGTCACTGTCTAAGTTATATGTGAAGTGAAACCCAGGGGAGGGACATAAGGCAAGAATTTCTGATACTCAGCTATGACATTTGGTGGTCAGTGCTCCATGTTGGGGAAATTCTCCACATGCCTTTTTTTTTTTTTTTTTTTTGAGTCATCAGGAGATACAATCAGTGCCCAGTGCTATCCTGTCTCCTGCTTCCTCTTCAAGAAGCTGAGCCTCTTGGTGTCTGCCATTGATGCTGTCACTGAAATATGATCTTGGCTCAATCTGTGTTGAAGATATGTAAGCTCTTTTTTTCACTTTTTAAAAATTTTTTATATAAATTCAATCATATTATTTAGTTTACAAAGTGAACATTTCAGTGTGTGTGTGAACATTTATCCCCAGTCCAGTTGATCAGAGTATCTTCCACCAGTAACACCTCACATCCCCATCCCATCAATGCTCTCTCTCCATATCCCTCTCTTTTCAGTAGCCTTCATTAACAACCTTTCTCTGCTCCCACTGTGTAAGTGGCACACTGATTTACCCCAGCGGCACAGTAAATGTCTTCATTGAGCTCAACTAATATAAAAAACAAGTTTGCTTGAGACGTACAGATGGTATATTTTACACAGTATAAGAGAGAAACAGAAAAGCAAAATGGGATTATAAGTAATCCTATTCTGGACTATGAAAGTTCTTGTGTTCATCAAGTATGCAAATATTAAAAGGTTAAGATTTTAGCCCCATATCCTTCTATTTCACTGTAGACATGGGGGCTTGTTTAATTCTGTTTAGCAATTTGAAGATAGAATACCAGTTCCATGATGGTGGACAGTATAAATTTTGATTAGTGGAAAGGACTATGAAGTCTGGAAAGTATGTAATTGATCCATAGAAACAGAGAACATTATGTTCTCTTTGGCACACATCAGATTACAAGTCATAATAAACTTGACTCCTCAAATTTCCAGCTGGCCAGGACATACTCATTGGCTCCACCGTTTCCTCTGGGAACCTTGATGTTATTGACTTTGAGTAAACATGATGTCCGGGTGTCTTAACTATGGCATCTTCTAGCTCAGATCTTCAAGGTCCATGTGGACCTTCTGACTGTTCTGCATCCTCTGAGATCCAGGGAGAGACAGAAGGTGGTACAGGCAGTTCTGTGCCCACAACAGAAATCGGTAATTGCGGTTTCAGCCCTTGTCCCATCCTACAACTCACTAAAATCTTGCAAGTTTCCCCATTCATCCAATTGTGGGGAAAATCCCCACTCCCTCCATTCGAGGAGTATGACAGAATACAGTTTATCTTGATGAGGGGAAGAGAAGATGTCTGAAGTTTATCAGAAAGAGGACACGCTATCATTCATTGCACTGGTTATGGTGACCCCAGCGAACTTACTGGATTTCGGCAGCTGGTTGGCCAGTGAGTAGGCAGTAGGCTCCCATGTAGAAAATGTCTCTTC
>NW_006206335.1:3609-4393 GCF_000334495.1 Tupaia belangeri chinensis | reverse complement strand
AGATGCTGTCCATAATACTGAACTAGTGTAATCACAGTGACAGTATACATGGGTATTCCCTTCTCATCCTACAGACCTAGCTCTATCCCCACAATCTTCAGTCTATTTTTCATGGTTTATTTTTGTGTGTGTATAAAATAACCAAGGTGAAAATAATTTCCCAAGTTTTATTTTCTTATTGGCTATAAGAAGTCAACCAACCATTTTTTGAAATTAAACACAGCTTAATCCTTTCCCTCTAGTGCAAATGTAAATCTTTGTGATACACAAAGGTAACACTGTAATGAAATTCTTTTGGATCTTATCCACTTGTTTCAAATTTCTTAAAGGGTATGGGACAAAGAGCAGGATGTATTACTAAGTGAATATACTGTTAGTGTAGATAAATGTTCCTGTCTTACTCTCTCAGTGTTCTTCTTCCTACCTTTCATTTTTAAATTGGCTTGTTTTCTCTTCCTGGGCAGCTGTTGACTTTTCATTCATCTAAATTACGTTGGACATCATTCCCTCTTTAGCTCCTCCTCTACATAAGCTTGCTTTTTAATATTTAATGTCACTAAACACTGTATTTCATACTTGTTCCTCAAGAATTTCACATTAGCTCCACAAGTGCTCTTTCCAAGATAACAATATGATTACATTAGCCACACTACAATCCCTTTTCCTTTGTTCTCTCAGGATATTGAACGTGCACATACATGCACCCGATAAAAGTTTTATGATGCTGGGTCCAAAGACTTGAACTGCAGTTAACTATGTGAGAGTCCTTCAGTGTAACCCTTAT
>NW_006206335.1:0-3290 GCF_000334495.1 Tupaia belangeri chinensis | reverse complement strand
CACTCACCAAAAAGACAGAGAGAGACAGAGAAACAGAAAGCAAGAAATCACCCCCCAGGGGGGATGGCCACGCCGCAATCCCATCTCCTCTATTCTCATCTCGGGATCTTGGGCATGCACGCACATGCGCCCGGCGTGAGTTTTAAACCACTGGGTCGAGGACGTGAACCGCAGTCAACTACGTGGGAGTCCACCGACATAGCCATTACGCTAACTGCTGGTCCCTGGAATCACGATGTTCGGATGTTTAGCTGCTATGCACCTAGACTTCTCTAGGCACTAGGTAAGGCCTAAGCAGTAAAATAAAAAAAGTAAGATAAAAGGAAAGAAAGTAGGAAACAGAAATAGGAAGAAAAGCCAAAGAGAAAAGAAGGAAAGAATCAGAACAAAATGAATAAAACAGAAATTGAGAAATCATGTTGCAGAAAATAAAATTGGGTTAAAATTGGAAAACCGTGTGGTTTGTGATGGGGCAGCAGAGACAGTGATGGAGATGGAGATGCCTGGACGCTTTCTGTCCTGACTAGCACTGGGGTCTAGATGGGGGCCCTGGTTGGGGGACCTCACAGTTGTGAAGCTGAACCCAGAGGGGCATCAGAGGCAGAGATGGAGATGCCTGTATAATTTTTGTCCAAAATTGTACAATCTTTAAGTACTTTTTGCCATAGAGCACATGTGCTTGCTGCAGAGAGACAAGCTGATTCAGATATCAGCCCCTAGGTGGGATGGCCATGCCACAATACATTCTCCCCCTTTATGCTCTCAGGATTTGGGGCACATATAAACAGAGAGACATGTACACAACTGGCATGTTTCCAGGCCACTAGGTTTGGGACTAGAACTACAGAGTTGGTCATGTGGGATCTAATGTCATCAACTTCACAACACCTGCTGGCTTTTTAGTCATCTTTAAGTTGGCCAATCATGAGTATTTTGCAATAAAGATATAATATATGAAAATCCATCCATTCATCTATCGAAACATTTTTTTCCTAATTTTGATTTTCTTCACCCACTTCTTACCAGACCATTGTTGCCCACACAGCATTTTGGCCATTTTCTTCCTCACCTGGCTATTGCATAATTAGAGTTATTTTCTTTTATTGTTTCACAGCAGGAGCCTTTCCCAGTCACATGCACCTTTTGTAAGGAATGATTTGTTCAACACTAGAGAAGATCACCTACACGCCATTTCATTTCTCTCACATGAACAGCAGGGTAGTACAGTGTGCTGAGAGCAGATGAATGGGGGAGCTACCTGCTCACTGAGAGGGGAACACACACCATCCTGGATACAATTGTGATTAAAGAAGGATGACTTCAATGCCAATCAATATTGAAATACTTCTCATATTCTTTCTTTTCTTATTTTCCAGTGGGTGTATGTACTTCCCAGAGAGAGAGAGAGAGAGAGAGAACACCCCTTCCCCAGTGTGCTGTGGTCATGCTGCAATCTCTTCTCCTCCATTTCTCCATCATGTTGGGAAGGTCAGTGAAGTTAACAGATAGGACTCTAAGGAAGAACATTCCAGTCCATGGAGGGCCCCTATATCTCTTAGTGAATTCTGTAGAATTCACTGTGAAGCTAGAGATCTCTTTGTCTTGTCATTTCTTCACAAATTTGTTGGTTTGTTGCACAAGTTTCATTTTGTTGTGTTTTAGTTTTTGAGACAGTCACACTTTTCCTGAGTGTTTGTAATATTTTTTTATCTACAAATATCTTTTTTGTCAATTAAATGTACTTTTTTTCTTCCCCTGTTGCCCTCTGTCCCTCTATTACCGACATTTATATTACTCCACCCTTCCTTTTTCTGCTATCTACCATTACCGTTCCTGCTTGCATATCCTCCAAACTTTCAGTTTCTACTGAAGAGTGCAGACAATCACTATATATTGAGCAGGTACATACATAGTCTCTCTTTCATTGTCTGGTTACCTTCGCTTAGTCTTCAATATTTGTCCACTTTGTATTAAGTGTCAGTGGTTTTGGGCTGTCCAAATGTCTTCTTTGGAGAATTATCTATTAAGTTTATTCTCCAAACTTTTAATTGGATTATTTTTGTGAATGAGCTGCTTGAATTACCTGGGCATCCTGGTTGCCAGTCCCATATCTGAGGTATAGTTTGCACAAATATCCTGCCATTCTGAGGGTTGTCTTCTCACTCTACCTATTGTTTATTTTGCTGTGCAGAAGCCTCTTGGCCTAATCTATTCCCATTTGTCTATTTTGAAGACTATTGCCTGTGCTTTGGAGGTCTTCTTTAAGTTGCCTTTGCATACTCCAAGGTCGCTAATAGTTTCTCCTGTGTTTTTGACTACTATTTTTATAGTTTCAGGTCTTATATTTAGATCTTCCATCCATTTTGAGTTAATTTTTGTTAGTGGTAAGAAATAAGGATCTAGTTTCACTCCTCTGGAAGTGAATATCCAGTTCTCCCAGGACCATTTACTGAAGACATTTTCATTTTTCCCACTGGATTATCTTGGACCCTTTGTCAAGGAACAATTGTCTGTCTGTTTTGAGTTCATTTGGGAGTTCTCAATTCTTATCCACTGGTCTGTCTGGTTTTGGGCCAATACTATTTTAATGATCACAGCTTTTTAATATGTTTTGAGAGCAGGAAGTGAGATGCCTCCTACTTTATTCCCTTTGCACAGTATTGCTTTGGCAATATGGGACCTTTTATGTTTCCAGATAAATTTTGAGATTTTTTGTCTATTTCTGTGGGAAATATCTCTGGTAGTTTGACTTGAATTGCATTACATTTATAGATTAATTGGGGAAGGATTGACATATTGATTATATTAATTTTTTCAGTCCAGGAACAATGGCACTGAAGAAAATTCTGACCCAAATGGCACTATGTAGTCCAAATGTTTCTGACCAAAGAAGTTATACAACAATATTTATACGTTAACTTTTAAGAGATGGTTGACATCAATACTGTACATAGTTTGCATGTCAAATACATAGTCCAAGAGTTTATAAAATAAGTTCATGCATCATTACCTGTAAGAATACCATGTACAAGATAAACACCCCCCACCCCAGGTACTTGTGACAGTATTTCAGGTGGAATCAGTCTTATACAGAAATGATCCAGTGTCTCTACTGTATTAAACATATAATTTAAAGAAATTTCAGAGATTATGAAGGAAAAAAATCTTAGTAATTGAAGACTGATAGAAAGTGACAATTTGTGCAAAATTGATTTTTTTTTTCAGAGAAAGTTTTACTATAGGACACGTACGCTCACCAGAGGGAGAGGGAGAGAGAAACAGAGAGAGAG
>NW_006206334.1:0-627 GCF_000334495.1 Tupaia belangeri chinensis | reverse complement strand
GGTGTGAATTTTAAGTCTCCAGGTCTGGAACTCAAATGATTGACTACGTGGAGTTCATTGACTTAACCATTATTCCATCTGCTGGTCCTAATAGCAAGTTTTTAGGATGAGAAATGATGGGAAAATAATGCTATATAATTTCAAGTTTGCTTTCCTAAAAAGGTAATCTGCTATGAAAGTCAAGAAACTGTAATACCTTTCTTCAATCATTTATGTGTGTGTGTCTGTATGTGTGTGTGTGTGTGTCTAAAATCAACCCTGGGGTCTTTTTTACAGACCTTATAATTGTGTAAACAGTATAAGATCATCTCTGTTACTTCATGTAGCTCACAATTCTATGAAGACAGAATCGCATAATCTGGCTAAGAATTTAGACTTTTGCAGCTGTTGTGAGGTGGGTCAGATTTCATTTCTGAGGAAATCATGGCTTTGAAATGCTTAGTCTGGCATTTGCCATAGAGTAGTCTGTGACCTGCTGCTTTTCAGCATATTCATCTCAGGACCTTGAGGTAAAGCAGTGATTGTTAAGCATGTAATGTAGATGCCATCAATGTGACGAATTATGCTTACAATT
This sequence comes from Tupaia belangeri chinensis, assembly GCF_000334495.1. Classification (NCBI taxonomy): domain Eukaryota; kingdom Metazoa; phylum Chordata; class Mammalia; order Scandentia; family Tupaiidae; genus Tupaia; species Tupaia belangeri. Next base: position 53 of record NW_006206334.1, on the reverse strand, counting down.
TATTAAATCTGTAGTTTTTAGAATTTTCCATGAAAATTGAACTAGAAAAATTG
>NW_006206333.1:440-1172 GCF_000334495.1 Tupaia belangeri chinensis | reverse complement strand
ATAACCTACTCCTGATTGACTTCACAACTACCAATGAAATAAAGACTGAAATCAAAAGGTTCATGGAAGCCAGTGACAATGAGGACATGAGTTTCCATAATCTTTGGGACACTGCTAAAGCAGTCATAAGAGGGAAGTTCATAGCAATTAGTGCACTTAAGAGGAAGGCGGAAAGAAGGCAAATGGATCACCTAACATCATGCCTCAGAGAATTGGAAAAGCAAACAGCAAAAAATCCAAAAAACTCCAGGAGAAAGGAAATAATAAAGATCCGAGCAGAAATAAGTGAAATAGAAAATATACGTACTGTACAGAAAATAAATTAAAGTAAAAGCTGGTTCTTTGAAAGGATAAACAAAATTGATACACCACTAGTGAGACTTATTAAGAAGAAGAGAGAGAGGAACTGGGTGAATCAAATCCGCAATGAAGCTGGTAATATAACAACAGACATAGCAGAAATTCAAAACATCATTAGAGGATACTTTGAACATCTATATGCTAAGAAACAAGATAATTTGGATGAGATGGACAAATTCTTGGACAAATATAATATATCAAGCATGAGCCAGGAGGATGTAGAAAGTCTGAATAGGCCCATAACAAACCAGGAGATTGAATCAGTAATAAATAACCTCCTAACAGAAAAAAGCCCTAGCCCTGATGGATTCACCTCTGAATTCTACAAAACTTTCAAAGAAGAGTTAAGCCCCATTCTGCTCAAGTTATTTC
>NW_006206333.1:0-322 GCF_000334495.1 Tupaia belangeri chinensis | reverse complement strand
TGATGAATATAGATGCAAAGATTCTCAACAAGATACTAGCAAATCATATCCAACAACTTATAAAAAAGATCACAGATCATGACCAGATATGCTTTATTCCTAGAATGCAAGATTGGTTCAACATATCCAAAACCATAAATGTAATACATCATATTAACAGGAATAAAGACAAAAACCATATGGTCATATCAATTGATGCAGAAAAAGCATTTTATAAGACACAATATCCCTTCATGATCAAAACTCTCAGCAAAATCGGCATAGAAGGGCCATTTCTCAACACAGTAAAAGCCATCTATGAAAAACCCATAGCGAACATCAT
>NW_006206332.1:0-819 GCF_000334495.1 Tupaia belangeri chinensis | reverse complement strand
AGTGAATTTTCCAACATGAATACATGTCACACCAATCCAGTTGGGGATATTATACATGTTATCATCAACAAATAATAATCCATTTTTGTGTTCCATAAATGTCTTGCCTTTCTATTTTTTCTCCTTAATATCTTTCTTCACATTCTCCTCCTTCTCCCACCCACTTCCTACACTAACTTAGCATTCAATTTGCTTTTCACAGGGCCAGCAGGTGCTGTAGTGGTGAAGGAGCTGAGTTCTCACATGGCCAACCATGGTTTTGTGTCCTGGATCCAATGACTTGAAAATTATGCCTGGCATGTGTATGTGCATGCATGCTCAAAATCCTGAGAGGATAATGGGGGAAAAGGGTTTAAGGCATGACCAACCTCTTAAGGGTTAATTTATCACTTATTGTTTGTCTGTTTGTATATCTCTCTGGTGAAACCAAATTACCTATGGCAGACACCTAAAGAAAAATTAATTTAACTCTTGCTTCAGTGAAAATACAAATTATTTTTTAAAAATCTGCCTTTTTAATCCTGACTTTATACTATGTGACTTTGCTTGCATACATTTTTACTATAGAAAAATATCTATTTTTTCATATACTGATTTGTTTTCTTATGTTTGTTTAAGCAGAAGTCCAGTTAAAATCAATGCGTAATGGATATACATACATAGTTGAACCTTGTTTAATGAGAGAAATGTATTTTAATTTAATTTAGTTTAATTTTTATTTTAGATATATTTTTGAAATAGGGCATGTGTGCTTGCCAGAGAAACAAAGAGAAAGCTAGAAATTACCGCCTGGGGCAATGGCCATGCCACAATCCCTTT
>NW_006206331.1:0-673 GCF_000334495.1 Tupaia belangeri chinensis | reverse complement strand
AACATGCTGGGCATGGAACCAGCAGTTAGCACAGTGGCCATGTTGCTGGGCTCCCACGTAGTCGACCACGGTTTGAGTCCTGGTCCTGGGGGCTTAAACTTACATCGGACGCGTGTGCATGTGTGCCCAAGATCCTGAGAGGAGAACGGAGGAGAAGGGATTGTGATGTGGCCATCCCCCTGGGGGGTGATTTCTCGCTTTCTGTCTCTCTCCCTCTCTTTCTGTCTGTAGAGCGCACACGCCCTGTAGCAAAAACCTCTCCAAAACAACAACAACAACAAACATGCTGGGCACTAGTCTGTGCATGCCCCAAATCCCAAGAGGAGAATGGAGGATAAGGGATTGCAGTGTGGCCATTTCCCCTGGGGGGGTATTTCTGTATCTCTCTCTCTCTCTCTCCCTCCGCACCTGCCGCCCCGGCCCCTGGGGCGGGAACTGCGCCCTGGGCTCCTCCGCGCTGCCCTGGGCCGTCCTGGGCCGCCGCGGGCCAGAGGAAGAGCCCCGGACCTCGGCCGCCTAGGGTGCACCGCTGCCAAGGGACGACGAGGAGGAGCCGGACAGAGCCCCGGAGAAAGGCAAGAGCTTGGGCCCCAGCGCCAGGAAATGCAAGAGGCAGATGGAGAAGAGGAAGCACGGAGAAGAGGCGATCCACCCGCGTGGTCAGCATCCCCGC
>NW_006206330.1:0-532 GCF_000334495.1 Tupaia belangeri chinensis | reverse complement strand
AAGAAAACAGAGAAAGAGAGAGAGGGAAAAAAGAAAATAACTTAAAAATTTATTTATTTTAAAAAATGAAAACTGCACAGTATGCTCTAGATCTCAGCTGCCATGAAGATCTCAGTTTTCTTCTCCTGCCCTTTTTGCCTCTCCTCAATGGAGAGGGGAAGGGGCTTATTAGCAAAATAAAGGAGGATTTCAGAGCCAAGAAAATACTTTACCTTAAAAAATTTTAAAACAAGAAAAATTAAAAAAATAAAAAGACAGAGAGAAACAGAAAGACACGGAAAGAAGGACAGAAGGGGCTCTACAAGGGTGAGTTCTTGGCAGAAAATCTTTTCTCTTATTCCCTGAAAGCACTAGATCTCAGCTGCCATGGAGAACTCAGTCTTTTCTCAACACAACATTTTCAAATGAATAAATGGAAGTTGATAGCTTAGATTGTTAGTCTTTTAAAAGGAAAAAAAGAAAGAGGACAAAAGAAAGAAAAAAAAAAGAAGGGAAGAAGAAAGAGAGAGAGAAAAAAAGAAAGAGAAAGAAA
>NW_006206329.1:1400-3668 GCF_000334495.1 Tupaia belangeri chinensis | reverse complement strand
GTTACCTTTATTTGTGGATGACATGACACAAATTTTTTGGGGGGAGGGCACCAGGCGCTGGCTTTATTGGAAGATAGGAGGCTCAGGAACTGGAGGCCCCAGAGAAATCGTGCACTCGCTGAGAGAGACAGAGAGAGAGAGTGAGATGGACTCGATGCTGCAATCCTCCAGCCTCCATAGGTTTTTGCCATAGGGCGGGCACCACCACGCCCAACATGACACAATTTTCAGGAAGTCACTAGGAATTGGCTACAGACTATTAGTATAAATAATCAAGTTGAGAAAAGTAACACAGTATAAGATAAATACACTAAAATAAATGATATTTTTAAATTATTTTAACATACCTAAAATACATATTTTTTAACTGAAGAGGAAAAGAAAAGGGAAAGTGAGAAAACACCCAAAATGGGCCATAGTCATGCTGTAATCATTTACCCTCCACTTCTCCCTTATTTTGAGATTTTGGCTATGACTTCATATACACCTCACATGTTTCTCAAGCCAGATTCAGGAATTGAACTATGCAGTCTGCCATGTGGGATCTGGCTGCCTTAACTTCATGGACTTGGCCCTTTAGGTCAATTATTCCCTTAGGAATAATTATAATAAGAAAAGAATAAACTTGAATACTGAAAACTGCAATACATCACCAGTTTTGGAAATAACTCACAACACTGAGTCTCCTTTCCATGTTTCTGAAAAATTTACCATCCTAGGAAGAAGATAGTGATTGTTTCTTGGTGTATTACCAGAGATGAGCCCAAGGTGAGGTCTACACATGCAAATGTGTATTATGGTCTCCATTTTCTTCTTTTTATGGTAGGCATTTTTTACTTTATTTTATTTATTACTACTTTTAAATTTAATCAGAGAGAGATGGAGAGAAAGAAAAAGTGAGAAAGCAAGCTGCCAGGTCCAGGACTAGACACGCTTCACCCCTGTGGAAATCTAGCACTTTAACCACCACATCACCTGTTGACCCTTATTGTCTCCATGTTAAAACACAGAAAACTGAAGTCCACAAAGAGAGTAAACAATACCTATGTTTTAGAGGTGGGAATGTCAGGGATTCACTTCCCCACTCACCCCCTGCCAATCATCCTGTATTTAAATAATCCCCCAAATAACATATCACTATGTGTTTAAGAGAGACCTGGTATGGAAGGGTGGGAGAAAGGAGGCCAGGGATTCAAAACTAGCAGGTGAGAGAGTACTGTGGTGATTAAGACTAAGTTCTTTGTGTCTATAGAACAGAGTCACTGAAAGACACGTGTAGCATCAGAGAAGATACAGAAATTTGAACATGGCAGGGCATATAACAGGAAAAACAAAAATCAGGGATGTGTCTTGAACAAAATCGTGTCTCTTGCACCCCCTCCAGTCACCACTCCCAATCTTTACCCACTTTTCATACTATTCCCTCGTTTCACCACTCGAGTCTAACATTAACCCTGATGAATTAGGATGGGCAGTTGGGTGCCAGCAGGTGGCCTGATGGTTAAAGGCAATGGACTCCCACATGGCTGAGCGTGGCTGGAGTCCCAGACCTGGTGGCTTGCTTTTTCAGTTTGCCTCTCTCTCGCTTTCTCTTTCTCTGGTCAAATTAATCGTAATAATCATAATAATAATCATCATAATAAATACAGTTAAATAAAATAAGTTTTTAAAAGATGGTCAGTTCTCTGTTTGAAAAGAAACTCAGTGATAGCAAAATGTATATGAAATTCCTCCTAGCATAGTTTGTGGACGAAAATTAAGGAAGAGGAGGTAAGTCAGGTGCATCTCCCCCACACAGATACACCCCAAATAATTAAAGATTTTTAGATAAAATATGGGAGATTTTGGTCAAGTAATTATTGGGCACTTTAAGTGTAAATAGACTTGGAATATGAAATACACCTATCCTATTATTCTGCTGTCTTATCTTAAAAAAACAGAACCGTTTTCCAAGTGTAAGGACCATTAATCACTCAAAAATCAGCTTAGTGGGTGAAGATAAACATATTTTAATGACTGCAAGAGAATTACCATAGTAATTATCTATTTCTTAATAACCTAAAACACATTATTTTTCATTCTTTAGACTGTATTACTAAAAAGAGTCATTGGTCCTATAACAGGAATAACTGTATCAGAACAACAAAAGTGTTAAATTACTTATTAATGTCATTGACTAAGTGACTAGGTATGAATTTCCTCTTTATCCTTGAAACGTCAAACCTGGATTTAATAAAGAGCCAGGATCCTGTCTCTCACTCACCTGGA
>NW_006206329.1:0-1102 GCF_000334495.1 Tupaia belangeri chinensis | reverse complement strand
GAGGGGCGCGTGAGGGAAGGTGCAGCCGCTGGTCCGGGCTGAGTGGGGAGAGCGACAGGATCGTGGGGGTGTGCAGGTCGGGGGTGAGGAAAGAGGTGACCTGGGCTTTGCTTTCAGTAGCTGCTTTGTCAGAAGGTGGGTGTGTGCATTCGGGTGTACAAAGGGGACTCCAGAAGCTCCGGAATGGGGTGATCCAGTCCAGGCTGGGCACGGGGTAGGTTTGTTATATTTTGATCAGCGAGAAAGGAGAGGGCATCCAGTCATATCCAGGTTATAGGAGTCGTTATTACCAGTGACTGGGCAGCTCTCCTGTCTCTCAAACACCCCGCAGCCCCGAGTGTAGGGAGAAGGGTGTTGGTTAAAACAAAGAGCACATGTGCGTTGACGTGGTGGGAACGGTAACCATTAAGGAGGAAGGCGAGGAAGAAAGGGAGAGGGGATCCCAATGGAAAGCAGTCACAGACGCCAGGTCAAGCAGGTTAACAATTGCTAAGGGCACTTTCCAGTCCTCTGCCTAAACACAATGGGATCTTAATGCTCTTCATGGCTTGGGGCAAGGAGCTTATCACTAAGGAAGTTCTCAAGGTAGGGGGTTTCAGGTTATTTAGTAAAGACTGCAGGAATGTTAATCACTCTTGTTTACACAAAAAGTTCTAAGCAAGTTTCCAATATAGAGTTCACAATGGAGGTTCTCCTGCTTCAGGTTGAGGAGCCAGGGGGTCAGAGGACCAGGAGTTCAGCTTCCAGCTCTGCTACAGGATCCTGATGAGAGAGGAGTAAGCTCTCTGGTTAGGTAGATAGGGTGAGGAGTCCACAGAATGGAGGGTAGGAGACAAATGGAGTCAGTACAGTGAAGCCTTTAATAAAAAATACATTCACAACTCTCAGCAGAAATCAGTTATTAGCTCTTGCTTCTGGTTTGGACAGAAAGCTGCTTGCAGCCTGCTTAAGATAATGACAGCTGGAAGTAGCATTATCCATATCATTGCTACATTCCAAATGAAAAGTACAGTGTCTCTTGGTCTGGAGAGCAGCAGAGGGAAGGACAAAATTATTTTTCAATTATTTTTATTTTTTTTATTTTTCTTGTCAAGGTCCATCC
>NW_006206328.1:0-489 GCF_000334495.1 Tupaia belangeri chinensis | reverse complement strand
GTTGTTGTTGTTTTCGTTTTGTTTTGTTTTTATTTTTGTTTTGTTTGTTTTTTACTGCTATTTCTGACCCTCTGTCCTTTCCCACCCTCTTCTCACACTATCTCTGGTGTCTACAGTTGTCTTTCATTCCTTTTCCCCCCAACATTGTATTGATCACACAGTTTCTTAAATAATCTAACTACTTTCAATAGCAAGTTCAGTTGGTAATTTCAAGAAAGGGAGTTTTAACTTAAATCAAAGAAATGCTAAGGAAATTTGCTTAAAACTTAAAGCCAGGAAACAGGTTAGAATTCTGTTCAAATGGTAGGTACATGAACCTATCAACATTTCAAGACAGGACACAAATCCTTAAAACTGAAAAACAAAGCCTAGAAGAAAATCGGCAATGTTTTAGTCAAAAATCGTAAAATTCTATTTCCCCAATTCAGTCTCATGCAGTTTATCTCCTGTTGTGGTTTGCTTTTCCCGATTAAATTCTGGGATATAATA
>NW_006206327.1:0-988 GCF_000334495.1 Tupaia belangeri chinensis | reverse complement strand
ATGTAACTGAGTCCAACACAGTCCTATATGGTACTTCTTCACTTCCATCTTCTCTCTTGATTATTCCCAGGACATTCATGCTCCCACGTTGTACTCTGGGGTCCTGCCCTCCCCCAGTGCTTCTATTACGGGTGATTTCCAAGATCTATGCCCTTTGAAGTGTCTCTTCTAGGAGTGCTGAAGCCCTTCAAGTTGGTGGCATGTCTCATTACTCAGACCAATGGCCAATGACATCTCTCCATCAGCAAAAGTGCTATTTCTGACTTCTTTGAAAGATACTATTTTGTCTACAAGATAACACTGCAGCCCATCTCATGCTCAGGGTAGGGCATGCAGGGTGGTCCTGGGAAAGGAGGAGGCTCTTTGCCAGCAATGTTGACTGGTAGAAAGAAGTTTAAGGTGTGTTGATATGACAGGGAAAGACACCAACACCAACAAAGACACAACCACAGTGAGGCAGGTGACAATCCCTGGCACTTTGCCCAACACCAACTCTCACAACAGCCACAAAACTCTCCCTTCTTTCTGACAGATTAGGGAGAGAAGGGAAGTTACAGAATAAACTGCTGTCACTGCATATCATGGCCTTGATCTACCTATGTAGGAAAGGCTAGGTGCTGGTCCCAGTAAACAGACAACTGTAGGCTAATAACAACATATTCTGGACACAGAGGCATTTATGACCAGGACAATCCTCAGCCCTCCCTCATTACCACTGCCACCACCACAGATGCTCATTACTCCCAGGTTAAGAACCAGGTTAAGAACAGAGAGAGTGAGAGCAAACAAGAGTCCATTCTCTCTACATGTCTTAATAGCTACTTTGAGGAGAACTTCCTCCAGGCCTTTCTTGTCCTGTCTGATTCTCAGAATGCTGCAAGCTAAGTAGGACCTAACAGAATATCTGCTCTGACTTCAAGGGAACAGTGACTCCCAGGGGAAGTAGAAAATTTGTGGGAACTAGCAGTTGGTATAATGGCTATGTTGC
>NW_006206326.1:0-727 GCF_000334495.1 Tupaia belangeri chinensis | reverse complement strand
AAATTTTATTTTAACTTATTTTTAATTTTATGATTTCTTATTTGTATTCAGTCATTGTACATTTCTATAGTACACAATATGGCTTTTCAAAGTATGCATGTAGTACATGACAAATCAAAGATATTACCAGAAAGATAATTTTCAACAGAGAACTTCAGTTTCTGGTCTTTTTCTTCCCTGAGCCCTTCTGTTTACCCTCTACAATCCACTCCCCTCCCACACAGTCTCTGATGTCTACACTTGTCCTTCTTACTATTATATCTTGCTATTATATCTTTGGATCTTTCCATTTTTGCCATAGAGTGCAGACATTTGCTATATATTGACTGGGGATATACAGTGTTTGTCTTTGATTGCCTGGTTTACTTTGCTTAGCATTGAATCTTCTATATTCATCCACTTTGACTCAAATGACAGGATCTCATTGTCACTTATGGCTGAATAGCATTCCATAGTGTACATGTGGACATTTTTTTCAATCCACTCATCAGTTCTAGGGCACTTAGGGTGACTCCATGTCTTATCAATTTTGAATAAAGCTGCTGTTAACTTGCATTTGTAAATGTCGTTCTGACTGTTTTCCTATCCTTTGAGTAAATATCAAGGAGTGGGATTACCAGATCATATGGTAGTTCTATTTGCAGGTTTTTGAGGAGACTCCATATTTTTCTCTACAGTGGTTGTACTAATTTATATTAATTTATATTCCCACCAACAGTGTAAGAGG
>NW_006206325.1:0-1082 GCF_000334495.1 Tupaia belangeri chinensis | reverse complement strand
ATGAAGGAATTTTGTATCTTATCAAATGTTTGTTCTGCATCAATTGAATTGATCAAAAATATTTTATCTTTCTTTCTGTTAATATGGTGTATTATATTTATGGTTTTACGTATGTTGAACCAACCTTGCATTCTTAGAATAAAGCCTACCTGGTCATGATGTATAATCTTTTTTTATGTGTTATTGGATACAATTTGCTAATATCTTTATGAGAATTTTTATGTCTATATTCATCAGAAATATTGGTCTCTGGTATTCCTTCTTTATCCTGCCTTTTCTGTTTTATAAATAAGGATGATGGGGGCTAAATAGAATAAACATGGGAGAGGTACACACTTTTGGATCTTTAACAATATCTTGAGTAGAATTGGGATTAACTTTCTTTTAAAAGTTTTGTAGAATTAAGAGAAGCCATCAGGACCAGGGTTTTTCTTTGCTGGGAGGTTATTTAATGATTCTATCTCCTGGCTTGTTATGGGCCTATTCAGACTTTCTACATCCTCCTCATTCAATCTTGCAAGAGTATATGTGTCCAGGAATTTCTCCATCTTATCCAGATTTTCTTGTTTGTTGGCGATTAGTGTTCATATTATCCTCTAATGATGTTTTGTATTTCTATTATGTATGTTGTTATATTGCCAGCTTCGTTGCAAATTTGATTTATCTGTTTTCTTTCTCTCTTCTTTCTAATTAGACTAGCGAGTAGTTTATTGATTTTGTTACCTTTTCAAAGAACAAAATTTTACTTCATTTATTTTCTGTATTGCTTGCTTATATTCTGTTTTATGTATTTCTGCCCAGATCTTTATTATTTACTTTCTTCTGGAGTTTTCCTGATTTTTTTTTTCTGTTTCTTTCCCAATTTTTTATGGCATAATGTTAGGCTGACCATTTGCCTTCTTTTTATCTTCTGCTGATGTGTACCAATTGCTATGAACTTCCCTCTTATGACTGCTTTTCAGTGTCCCAAGATTAGGGAAACATGTACTCATTGTCATTGGCTTCCATGAATCTTTTGATTTGTCTTTATTTCTTCAGTAGTCATGAAGTTATTCAGGAGTATGTCATTTAGTTTCCATGTA
>NW_006206324.1:0-626 GCF_000334495.1 Tupaia belangeri chinensis | reverse complement strand
AGTTCAAAACTAAGAAAATGGCTAACTTAATTATAGAGACACATCTGGAGTTGATTATTATATCCCAGAATTGAATAGAAAAGATCGGACTACAACAGAAGATAGATTAAGTACATGAGATTGAACTGGTGAAACAGTATTTTGTGATTTTTGACTAAAACATTGCTGATTTTCTTCTAGGCTTTGTTTTCCAGTTTTAAGGATTTTTGTCCTGTTTTGAGCTGCTGGTAGGTTCATGTACCTACTATTTGAACAAAATCCTCACCTGATTCCTGGCTTTAAGTTTTAAGTAAAGTTCCTAGTATTTCTTTGATTTATTAAAGCTAAAACTGCTTTTCTTGACATTAAAAATATATTTAAAAAGACCATTTTAATGGCCATAGTAAGCTATATATCATCAGCTAGGTGTTACCTTATATTCATTCTACTCAGAGTTTCATACCTGAAGTCAGACATGCATTCACTGATAGGTACATATCAGCTAAACTTGCTGTTGAAAGTAATTGATCACTCAAGAAATTTTGTGAATCAATAAAATGTGGGGGAAAAAATGTATGGAAAACAACTGTAGACACCTAAGATTTTGTGGGAGGAAGGTGGGAAATGGCAGACGGTGAGAAATAGGG
>NW_006206323.1:0-295 GCF_000334495.1 Tupaia belangeri chinensis | reverse complement strand
AAGGAAAGTAGGATGCCATCCACCAGGAGAAAGGGCCACCCCACCATCTCTTCCCCTCTGTTTCTCTCTCGGGATTTGGGGCACACATGTACACACATGTCCAGGACTCGGACTTTGGAGTTGGCCATGTGGGATCCAGGGCCTGAACCACCGTGCAACCTGCTGACTCCAAGCAAGACAGGGTTTTAATGGAAACAGCTTTGGGTTTAGGTGTAAGTTCACATTTGTTGGGTAATCGGGAAAGTCATGCTGTAGTTTTGCATAAAAAACATAGAAAAAAATACGTCATGATTTT
>NW_006206322.1:0-995 GCF_000334495.1 Tupaia belangeri chinensis | reverse complement strand
GACAGCTTTTGTCCTCAAAGATAATGTGACTATATCCCACATACTGAGTACATATTTCAAGTCCCAAATCTAATGTCTTAAGAAACAGGTCGGGATGTGTGTGTGCATGACTGAGATCCTGAAAAGAGAGAAAGATGGAGGAGAAAGGATTGCAGTATTACTATTTTGCATAAGGGGTGCTTTCTTGCTTTCCATCTCCCAATCTCTGTCTCTCCTGTTGAGCACACACATCCTCTGGCAAATTACAAATAAAAAGGAGTAGGCAGATTACCACCTCATTCTGCAAATAAATTTTAATTAAATCATAGACATGGCTATCAATTTCCATGTGCCTATGCTTTCCTTCTATTGGATTGCTGGAAAAGTCATGATGCATTTTTGCATAGAAAAACACAGAAAAATACATCATGACTTTTCTGACAACCCAATACATAAAAATAGAGATGAGTAGTTGCAACGCATACTTAATAATGTATAAAGGTAAAATATTTATTACTTACCTTTAAAAGGAAAAGTTAGCAAACAGTGCTTTTGGGTAAATATATAAAAATTTCAGAAATTATATCTCATCCTTCAATAATGATTAAAATGGTAATCTCTCCAAAAGTAATTATAGTGACCAGCAGTTAGCATAATGGCTGTGTCGCTGGACTCCCATGTAGTTGGCCGCGGTTCAAGTCCTAGACCCAGTGGCTTAAACTCACTCCTGGTGCATGTGCATGCATGCCCAAGATCCCAAGAGGAGATTGGAGGAGAAAGGATTGAGGCGTGGCCATTCCCCCTGGGGGTGATTTCTCATTTTCTGTCTCTCTGTCTCTCTCTGTCTTCCTGGCGAGCACACACACCCTATAGCAAAAACTTCTCCAAAACAACAAAAAAAGTAATTATAGAGGGGCAACAAAATTACATTCAAAATCTAAATATTTTCAATTCAATCAAACTATTTTGAACATTTAAGTGGGAAGTGGGACTATTTATGAAGATAGTGACAGAAA
>NW_006206321.1:24699-26183 GCF_000334495.1 Tupaia belangeri chinensis | reverse complement strand
AAAAGCTGCTTGCAGCCTGCTTAAGATAATGACAGCTGAAAGTAGCATTATCTGTATCATTGCTACATTCCAAATGAAAAGTACAGTGTCTCTTGGTCTGGAGAGCAGCAGAGGGAAGGACCTTGAACACTAAACTCTTTTTTCATATTTCAAAATATTTATGAGCACTTGCTGATTGGCTAGAAATAGACAAACCGGCTGTAGTCCTGAGCACAGTGTTTAACTTAGGGACAATAATTAGTTTAAGACCCCTGGTGGCACAAAACTCTTGTGCTGGCATCGCTTTTTAAAAAGTTTTTTTTTCTCCATCTCCTTAGACCAAATTATTTTTCACATTGTTTTTTTTTAATTTTTCTTGTCAGGGTCCATTCTGACTCGCTGAGTATACCCATTTGCTTAACTGGAAGCTTTGACTGTCTTCTAATAAACTTTGTTTACTATCCTCTCCCTTTGTCCTCATTTCTAATTCTTTGTGACCATCAGACAAGAACCTGCCCAGGCATTGTATCTGAACACCTAGCACTTCATAGCATGGATGCTACTCTGTATCTCATTAAGTTTATCAGTCTGTGGAGTCTTTGCAGACAGTGTTCCTATGGCAACTGTGTTTGTGAGGTGTCTTGGTGTCTAAAAGTGAATGAAGCCTCTGGTTCCCTCCTGCATTTCTTTGACCTGCCTAGCACTCCTGGGTAAGTTACTTTTTTTCTTTTAAGATTTTTGCTGTGGGGCACAAGTACTTGCCTCAGAGATACAGAGATGGGCAGGGTAGGTGAGGAGGAAGGAGAAATCACCCCCCCCTCAGGGTGATGGGCATGCCAAAATCCCTTCTCTATTTTCCTCTTGAGATTTTGAGTACATGTGAACATGCTCTGGATGCAATTTTTAAGCTACTGTATCTGGTATTCAGACTACAACGTTGCATGTGGATCCAGCAGGCTTTGCTCAGTGCCACTGGCTGGCCCACTACTGGGTAAATTTACAAACTTTTAGGGGCCACTCAGATGGTGTAGTGCTTATGGTTTTGAACTCCCACTTGGCTGAAGGAAGTTGCAGCCTTTCCTTCAGTCCAAGACCTGGTAGCTTGAAAATTGCACTAGGTGCATGTGCCTTTGTGTACAAACTTCCAGGAGGAGAATGGAGAGAAGGGATTGTGGTGTGGCCATCACCCTTAAGGGGTCATTTCTCATCCCCCTCCCTCTTTCTGTCACTTTCCAGCAAGCACAATCACCCTATGGCAAAAGCCTAAGGGAAAAAAAAGAATTTTATACAAGTTCAAATTCAGAATTGAGTGACAGTGATTTCTGTTAGGCAATTTGGAGTAGTGGTGAATGGTAGCATTTTATTTGAAATAAAGTAAGTATTGTGAAGTTAGAAAATTATACTGTACAGATAGAAATCTCACCTGAAAGAACACCCCTATGGCCTGAATACTGTATTAGTACTTCAGAGCAGTGGCAGAAGAGCCTGGGAAAGGAAAAAAAAAA
>NW_006206321.1:19008-24146 GCF_000334495.1 Tupaia belangeri chinensis | reverse complement strand
TAACACAAACATGACTTTCAATACCTTTCCTATCCCTCAACAAATTTTATGACTTACGTGGTTTCAGAGTTTTCTTCTTAGTAACAACAATGTCTTATTAAGATGATAAATTCTGCAGAAAATTTATTAGAGCCTTTATTTTTTCTGTTTTTTTAAAGATATTTTTGCGTAGGACACACTCACCAGAAAGAATTCCTCCCACCCCCCAACCTTGAGGAATGGCCAATTCTGAAATATCTAGCCTCCTCTCTTTCTTTCTTTGTTTCATTTTTCTCTTCACTCACTCATGTACCTGGTGTGGTTTTCATGCCCCTGGATATGGCACTTGAACCACATACTCAGCCATGTGAGATCCACTACTTTAACCACAGTGCTTCCCACTGACCCATAAGAGCCTTATTTATATTATGTAAAATAGGTAAATTAGACTATATGACACTTTTAGTTAAAACCAATTTTTAAAATGTAAATAAAATATAATGCAGTACTCTTGTATGAGTAACAAATCCTTATGTTTTATTTATTAATTAAATGTGTGTGTGTGTGTGTGTGTGTGTAGGAGTTTTTCCCTTAGTACACATATGCACGTCAGAGAGAGACCAAGACAGTGGAAGGGAAAATAAAAAATCTCTCCCTAGGGGGGATGGTCACACCACAATCTCTTCTCCTCCTTTCTCCTTCTGAGATCTCGGGCATGCATGTACATGTACCCAGTGTGAGTTTTAAGGCACCAGGCCTGGTACTCAAACAGTGGTCAGCCATGTAATAGTCTAGTCCAGTAGTCCAGTGACATACCTGCTAGGCCATCTGCTGTCTTTTTTTTTTTTTTTTTTAGTTAGAGAGGCTTATAGGATGTAGAAACCTTGAAACTTCATCTACTAATGTACACAAAATTGCTCTTTAGGTTTTTCAAAAGTCTTCCATATGGCTATGAAGTTCTACTGATTGTATCTGACATGTATTTAAGACTTTCTTTCTCTTATGATATTGTTAAAAACATTGCTGGGGCTTAAATGTATTGTTTTGCATTTTCTGGGTAAGGAACAAACTAAGTAATGTAAAAACTAACCAATTTATTTGCTCAAGGGTTCTTGGGTCTACATTTTGGGGTTGATTCAGCTGGGTAGTTTCTATTCTGGTTTACTGGATGGCAAGTGAGGCTTTAGTCATGTGGTGCCTCAGGAGAGTCTGATTCATTTCAGATTACTTCATTCTTCTGTCTAGTGGTTTGTACTGACTCTTGGTGAGGCCCATGTATCCACCAATTTAGCCTCAGGATTTGTCAATGACTCTGCCAAAAAGTGAAGCACTGTTGCGAACAGGTGCTGTGGTGGTTAAGGCACTGGATTCCCACATGGGCTAACTCTGGTTTGAGTCTTGGACCTGGCAGCTTGAAAATCATACTGGGCTCATGTGTATGCACGTAACCAAAATCCCAAGAGGAGAATAGAAGAGAAGGGATTGTGGTGTAGCTATTCACCATTTCTCCCTTTCCTTCTCTCTGTCTCTCTCCAATGAACATATGCACCCTATGGATAAAACCTAAAAGGAATAAAGAAAGAATGGAAGCACTAGTAGGGTAAAACTTTCCAAACTTAGTTTTCTATCATATTTTCTTTTTTTTGGCTTATTTATTCATGATAGAGCATGCATGTTCAGCTTGAGCTAAAGGCAGAAGCAACAAGTATGAGATGTGCAATCCATCTATGCTGAATCTCAGTCTCTTATTGCCACTGGCTCCTGAACCATGGAAGCATAAGGTACAGGGTGAGGTGGGGAAAGTGTCAAAAACAGAGCTATGCTGGCAAAGGCAGCAGCAAGAAGTCTGAGATGTGTAGGTAATAGGCTCACTTTGTCTCTCTCTCTTGCTCTCTCTCTCTCTGCTACTAGTTCCTAGCTCCTGCACTATGAGTGCTTACTGCAGAAGTGCATTGGGGAGAGTGACCAAAGCACACCTGCTCAGGCAGAAGGAAAAAACAAGAACACTGAGATGCACTGTCTTTCAGTGTTCACTTTTTCTTACTGACTCTGACTCTTGGACTGTGTCAGTTAATGGCAGAGGAACCTAGGCAATGGCAAAGGTCAAAAGCACACTTATGCAGGCAGAAGGCAGCATCAAGAACAATGAGACATGAGGACCTTCTGCACTCAATGCTCTCTATCTGACTTGCTGTTCCTGACTCCTGCAAGGTGGGCACTTGAGGAAGTGTGGTCAAGAAGGGATTATAACCCACACCTGTGTAAGCCAACGGCAACAGCAAGAAGTCTGAGATGCAAGGTACTTCTGCATTCACTCTTTCTTGCTATCACTGGCTCCTGCACATGGGGGCTATGGCAGAGGTGCTGGAGGGGAAGTTTCCAAAGTGAATCTCTATAGGTGAAAGGCAGTAACAAGAAGTCTGAAAGTCAGTGCTCACTCTCACTGTCTCACTGCCACTGACTCCTTTACCATGGGGGCTTATGGTGGAGGGGAGAGTGGTGTTGGGGGGTGCATTTTAAAGCACATCTCATCTTGCCAAAGGTAGCAGCAAGAGGTCTGAGACAATTATCCTCCTGTGCTAACTCTCTCTCTGTCTTCTCTCTTGCCAGTGCTGACTCATGCACTTTGGGAGCTTAAGGCAGAGGGGCATGGGATGTGGAGAATCTAAAGTACCCCAGCATGGGCAAAAGGCAGAAGGAAGAAGCTCCACCCTTCTGTGCTCACTCTCTGTTGCTCCTGGCTCAGGACAGCATGGGGTCTTGTAGAGGATAGGCACATGAGTGGTGAGAGGGTCCAAAGCACACCTGCGTGGACTAAAGGCAACAGCAAGGAATCTGAGATCACTCTATTCTGTCTCACTGTCAGAACACCATGGGGCTTATGGCAGAGGGGTGAGGTGTGGGGACAGTCCAAAGCACACCTACATGGGCAAAAGATAGCAGTATGAAGTCTGAGATGTGCTGTCTTTCTGGGAATGCACAGGTGTGTTCTCTGACTGCCACTGGCCCCTACAATTATTACAGAGGGCTTATTACAGAGGCATGCCGGGAGTGGTGAGCAGAAATTTCAAAGCACACTGATTCTGGCAGAAGGCAGCAGTATGATGTCTGAGACATGGGGTTCTTTTGTTTCTCTCTGTCTCTCAGTGCCTCTGTCTCCTGGACTGTGTAGGCTTAAGGTGGAAGGGTGCAGGGAATGTCTAGAGTACACTTGTGAAGGAAAAAGGGAGCATGAAGGAGTCTGAGATCCCCCATTCTTATGTCACAGTCTCTCCGTCTCTCACTGCCACTGACTCCTTTACCATGGTAGCTGATAGCATAGGGCTGTGTGGGGATGGGAGGGTATCTAAAGCACACTTCCACAGGCAAAGCTGAGATGCCCAGTTCTGGGCTCACTCTGTCTCTGTCTTCCTACTGCTGGTTTTTGCTTTGTGGCACCTTATGGTGAAGGAATACTGTGTGGGGAGAGTTCAAAGAACATGTTCGTGGGCAAAAGACAACAACAAGAAGTCTGAAATGCCTGGTACTTCTAGGCTCATTCTTAGTCACTCTAGCTGCTGCTGAATCCTGCATCCTTAAGGTGGTGAAGGGCAGAGGGACAGGGTTCAAACCACACTTGCCTAGGCAAAAGGCAAGAAGTGTGAGATATGCATTTACTATAGAGTAATTTAGTATAGTAGTAATCTCTCATTGCTACTGGCTTGTGCACCATGAGTGCTTATGGTAGAAAGGCTCAAGGTGGGGCAGGGTCCAAAGCACACCGGTGTGGGAAAAAGGGAGGAACAAGAAGTTTCATATGCATGGTATTACTGTGCTCATTCTCTTGTTACCTCAGGATCCTGCAACATTGGGCTCATGGTGAAGACAGTGTGGTAGGGGAGGTTCCAAAGCATATCTGCATTTGTAAAAGGCAATAGTAAGAAATCTGAGATGCTTTGTATCTCTCTCTCTCTCTCCAGCTGGTTCCTGAAGTGTGGGGGCTTAAGGCAAGGGAAACAGGGAGTAGGAGTCCAAAGAACACCTATTCAGGCAAAAGCAAGTGCAAGAAACTGGGATGAGCATTCCTTCTGAGCTCACTATCTTGCTACTGCTGGTTCCTGCTGGATGGCAGCTTATGAAGGAGGAATGCGGGAGGGAGGGTCCAAAGCACATGAACGTGTGCCACAGGCAGCAGCAAGAAATCTGAGCTACTCAGTCCTGCTCTTTCTCTCTCTCTAACACTGGCTTCTGCACTATGGGAACTAAAGGCAAAGGGGAGCAGGGATATGGGGGTCCAAAGAACACCTCTACAGCCAAAAGTCAACAGCAAGAACTATGGGGTATGCACTTCTTAGCTCACTTTCACTTCTGCTGCCTCCTACAGTATGGGGCATACTGTGGAGGGGTGCAGGGAGATGGGGGAAGTTCAGAGCACAACTGTGCCATCGAAGTCGACAGCAAAATGTGCTCCCGTTTACTCTCTCTCTCCTTACTGCTTGTTCCTACCCAGGGTTTGGCATATGGTGGAAGGGTTCCAGTGTTGGGTATGGTGGGAGGAAAAGTCCCAAAGCACACATTCACCAGCAAAAGGCTACAGCAAGAAGTCCGAGATATGAGATACTTCTCCTCACTCTTGTGTACTGTTTTGCTGCCAGCAGCTCCTGCACCATGGGGGGCTTTTGCTACAAGGGTTTGTGGATAGGAGGGTCCAAAGCATACCTGTGTCCATGCACACATATATGCTTGGCCTAAGTTTTAAGCCGTTGAATCCGGGACTTGAACCATCGTTGACTACATGGGAGTCCAGTAATGTAACCATTATGTCATCTGCTGGTCCCCAGTGTTTCTGTTTGTTTGTTTGTTTTGGTTTTTGGTTTTTATTTTTTGTTTGTTTGGGTTTCTTTTAGAATTTTTACTATATAGTACCGTGTGCTCACCGGAAAGACACAGAGAGACAGAAATTGTGAAATCACCCACTTAGGGAGAATTGTCATGGCACAATGCCTTCTCAATTCTCCTCTTGATTTTGGATATGCACAAACAGGTTCTTATTGTGAGTTTAAGCCACTGGGTTTGAGACTCAACCTTGGTTGACAACAGAACAGTTCAGCAAACTAACCATTTCATCATCTGCTGGTCCCCATAGTAACATTTTTACTAAGTTATTTTAACATTTTACT
>NW_006206321.1:0-1748 GCF_000334495.1 Tupaia belangeri chinensis | reverse complement strand
CTTCTAGGCTCATTCTTAGTCACTCTAGCTGCTGCTGAATCCTGCATCCTTAAGGTGGTGAAGGGCAGAGGGACAGGGTTCAAACCACACTTGCCTAGGCAAAAGGCAAGAAGTGTGAGATATGCAGTCTTTTTGCATTCACTCTATCTCTCATTGCTACTGGCTTGTGCACCATGAGTGCTTATGGTAGAAAGGCTCAAGGTGGGGCAGGGTCCAAAGCACACCGGTGTGGGAAAAAGGGAGGAACAAGAAGTTTCATATGCATGGTATTACTGTGCTCATTCTCTTGTTACCTCAGGATCCTGCAACATTGGGCTCATGGTGAAGACAGTGTGGTAGGGGAGGTTCCAAAGCATATCTGCATTTGTAAAAGGCAATAGTAAGAAATCTGAGATGCTTTGTATCTCTCTCTCTCTCTCCAGCTGGTTCCTGAAGTGTGGGGGCTTAAGGCAAGGGAAACAGGGAGTAGGAGTCCAAAGAACACCTATTCAGGCAAAAGCAAGTGCAAGAAACTGGGATGAGCATTCCTTCTGAGCTCACTATCTTGCTACTGCTGGTTCCTGCTGGATGGCAGCTTATGAAGGAGGAATGCGGGAGGGAGGGTCCAAAGCACATGAACGTGTGCCACAGGCAGCAGCAAGAAATCTGAGCTACTCAGTCCTGCTCTTTCTCTCTCTCTAACACTGGCTTCTGCACTATGGGAACTAAAGGCAAAGGGGAGCAGGGATATGGGGGTCCAAAGAACACCTCTACAGCCAAAAGTCAACAGCAAGAACTATGGGGTATGCACTTCTTAGCTCACTTTCACTTCTGCTGCCTCCTACAGTATGGGGCATACTGTGGAGGGGTGCAGGGAGATGGGGGAAGTTCAGAGCACAACTGTGCCATCGAAGTCGACAGCAAAATGTGCTCCCATTTACTCTCTCTCCTTACTGGTGGTTCCTACCCAGGGTTTGGCATATGGTGGAAGGGTTCCAGTGTTGGGTATGGTGGGAGGAAAAGTCCCAAAGCACACATTCACCAGCAAAAGGCAGCAGCAAGAAGTCCGAGATATGAGATACTTCTCACTCTTGTGTACTGTTTTGCTGCCAGCAGCTCCTGCACCATGGGGGGCTTTTGCTACAAGGGTTTGTGGATAGGAGGGTCCAAAGCATACCTGTGTCCATGCACACATATATGCTTGGCCTAAGTTTTAAGCCGTTGAATCCGGGACTTGAACCATCGTTGACTACATGGGAGTCCAGTAATGTAACCATTATGTCATCTGCTGGTCCCCAGTGTTTCTGTTTGTTTGTTTGTTTTGGTTTTTGGTTTTTATTTTTTGTTTGTTTGGGTTTCTTTTAGAATTTTTACTATATAGTACCGTGTGCTCACCGGAAAGACACAGAGAGACAGAAATTGTGAAATCACCCACTTAGGGCAAATTGTCATGGCACAATGCCTTCTCAATTCTCCTCTTGATTTTGGATATGCACAAACAGGTTCTTATTGTGAGTTTAAGCCACTGGGTTTGAGACTCAACCTTGGTTGACAACAGAACAGTTCAGCAAACTAACCATTTCATCATCTGCTGGCCCCCATAGTAACATTTTTACTAAGTTATTTTAACATTTTACTGTCTTTTATTTCTATCAGAGAATAAATTTGTGATTGCTCATTCAGTAAGGTCTTTTTAGCCCATTCTCATGTGTCAGTGTCTGTTCTCCCACAGGGGAAACTTGGAATAAGCAACACCATTTCTCTGACCT
>NW_006206320.1:0-1329 GCF_000334495.1 Tupaia belangeri chinensis | reverse complement strand
CTTTCTGTCTGTCTCTCTCTGCCTTTCTGGAAAGCTCACGCCCTATAGCAAAAACCTTTCCGAAAAAAAAAATATATATATATTATAAAACTACAAAACAGCAATCAAAGACAAAGATCAAGAGAGTATAATAGAATTAAAATCCATCAATTAAGTTATATTGAAATGGAGATTATTAGGCTACCCCATAATATGAGGGTTAATACAGCTGGATCCCACATGGCCAAACATGGTTCAAGACACACACCCAACACCTTAAAAAGCAGAGGCACACATTCAGGTGTGCCCAAAATCCTGAGGTGAGAATGAAGAAACTGAGGCATGGCCATATTTCTGATTTGAGATTGCTCCTTTCTTTCTTCCTTTGTTCCTTCTGTCTTTCTTCCTTTCTCTTTCTCTAGCAAGCACATATGCCCTAGAGCAAAAATTGATGAGAAAACAAATCATAATGCATGTCCATCTTGGAGTCCAAAACAAATGTAAGTTCAGTCTTGGAAGGCATATGGTTAACCATGATTTTGGATTCACAAGTCAGAATAAAATCAAGCTTGTGAGTAAGTTCACATGCCTAATATCCTGATGAGTTAGAGAGTTGGGGAAACACGGTAATGAATCCCTGTGCTTCTCTCTTTCTCTTAATCTTGAGTGGACATGCATGCTCTATTATGAATAAAATAAACTAAAAAAAAATAAAATGTGATAGAAATCTAAGTCTGGAAAGGTTTTGCCCACTAGTGCTTCCATTCTTTCTTCATTGCTTTTATCATAGGGAACATATGCTAACTGGAGAGAGAAGGAAAGGGAGAAATGGTGTATAGCCTTACCACAATCATTTCTCTTCTAGTCTCCTCTCAGGATTTTGGATACGTGCCCAGTATGATTTTCAAGCTGCCAGGTCCAGGACTCATACCAGAGTTAGCCCATGTGGGAATCCAGTGCCTTAACCACCACACCACCTACTCACAGCAGTGCTTCATTTCTTAGCAGGGTCACTATTGAAAAATCCTTAGGCTAAATTGGTGGATACATGGGCCTCACCACTAGTCAGCACAAATGACTAGACAGAAGAGTGAAGTCATCTGACATGAATCAGACTCTTGAGGCACCACATGCCTAAAGCCTCACTTGCCATCCAGTCAACCATAATATAAACTACTCAGCTGAACCAACCCCAAAATGTAGATCCAAGGAATTTTGAGCAAATAAATTGGCTAGTTTTTAGAGTACTTAGTTTGTTCCTTACAAAGAAAATGCTAAACAATATATTTAAACCCCAGCAATGTTTTTAATAATATCATATGAGGCAGAAAGTCTTAAATACATGTCAGA
>NW_006206319.1:0-1249 GCF_000334495.1 Tupaia belangeri chinensis | reverse complement strand
TTCTTAAATGAGGTAGTCCTCATACTACTATAAAAATATGTTCATGGTAAACTATTAAATGAAAACACTAAGTTGCATAAGTTGCTTTAGTGCGGGACCAGCAATTAGCTTAATGGCTATGTTGCTGGACTCCCACGTATTTGACTGTGGTTCGAGTCCTGGACCCAGTGTCTTAAACTCAGGCCAGTCGTATGTGCAAGTGTGCCAAGATCCCAAGAAGGGAATGGAGGAGAAGGGATTGCGACGTGACCATCCCCCCTAGGGGTGATTTCTTGCTTTCTGTCTCTCTGTCTCTTTCTGTCTGTCTGGCGAGCGCCTATAGGAAAAACCACCCCAAAAAAAAAAAAAACAAAAAAGAAAGAAAAAAAAAAGAAGTTACTTTAGTGTGAAAATAAAGAACAAAAGCATTTATATTTTTTGAAACTTTTTAAAAATTTTTTTTGCTTTAGGATGTGTGCACTTGTCAGTGACAGGGACAGACTCAGTGACAGGGAAAGTGAGAAGTCACACCCGAGGGGGGATGGCCATGCTCCAATTCCTTCTCCTCTATTCTCCTCCCAGGATCTTGGGTATGCACGCACACATGACTGGCATGGTTTTTCCAGCCACCTGGTCAAGGACTCAAACTGCAGTCAACCTTGTGGGAATCCAGTTCATCTGCTGGTCCCTCTTTGAATCATTTTTTTATGAGAAGGCAAATCATTTTGAATATTTAAAGCTATTTCAAAAAATAAGAATAATTTTCCTCCTGTTTGGATACTTATGAAATAGCAAATAAGTGTTATAATGACAGATGGTAGACACATCAATCAATTAAACAAATACGAGACCAAAGGAATATGATCAACTGATTTCTAGCAGATGTGCAAAAGGAATTGATTGGAGGAAGTACAGCTTCTTCATCAGGTGAGGCTAAAATAACAACATACCTGGTTGAAAGGGATAGAAGGAAAGAAGAAAGAGAAAGAATGGAAAAGAAAACAAGGAAAGAAGGAAGGGAGGAAGGAAGGAAAAAAGACCCTTAATGGAAACACCTAAGCCTCATGGGTCATACAAACATTACTCCAAGTAGATCATGCATATAATGAAATTGGCAAAATTATATAACCCTTTTTAGAAATCTAAGAGAAGGGACCAGCAGATGATGTAATGATTATATCACTGGACTCCCATGTAGTTGACCACAGTTCAAGTCCTGGACCTGGTGACATAAAATATACCAGGCATGTGCGCATGTGTGTCCAAAATC
>NW_006206318.1:0-2858 GCF_000334495.1 Tupaia belangeri chinensis | reverse complement strand
TTCTCCATCCTGTCTGGATTTGGGACAAACATATTTTTCAAGCCTCTGGGACTGTCAAGACTCTCAGGTTGCAGTTGGAACCACATTGTTGGCAATGTGGGATTCTGCCCCCTTGGCCACTAGGCTGTGGGGCCAGCCTACAAACCTCCTTTCTATATTTGGAGGCCTTCTGTACTGTGTATGTTTTAGGACCATCTCTCTCATTACAGAGCATATTTGGTCTCCCAACTCCTGACAGGGATGAGTCTGTGATTCAGCTTGGGCAATCGGATTCTCCTGTTGGAAGTTTTCACTCTTGCTCAGGTGCTGCAAAAACAAAGGAACGAGTTTAACTTTATGCTGGTGCAAAAGTTTCCATAGGCAGGCAGTGTTTAGCAGTTGAGGTGGTAGAATTAACTGCGATAGTCTCCTTACTCTGTGGTACCTGAAATCCTTGCAATAAATTCCTCTTCCTCTGTCGACTGGACTTTGTTTGTATTGTTTACCACCTCAAACCCTGGCTAACACACGCAAAAGCAAACAGAATGTCCTTGATCATTTCTCCTTCTAGGTCTGGAATGGTTGTCATGTCTCTTGAGGCTTTCAGACCTTGTTGCTAGTGGCCTTTCTTCACCTCATTTCACTGAGGGGAACTCAGTGCAACAGGTGCTTTGGGTTGGCCAATTTTCTCAGTGATGGGTGGGAGTGGTCAGCAGCCACACCCAGCATAAGTAAAACCAGAGGGCCACCGACCTTGTGAGTTAATACTCAGTTCCTTCTCTAGTCAAGCCATCTCCAGTACTGCCAGAGGGAGGCAAAATCTGGCAAATTCAGATCTTCTCCTTTCGTACATACTGCTTTCATTCGGGTGCTGTAAGTAGCATATTCTTGAAGGTGTCTCTGTAGAGGGCCGAGAAAAATAAGGAGAAAGCTGATAGCCAGCGTTACCTGCTACATGTGCTGGAATCAACTCTGCACCAGATTGTTTTGGGGTGTGATGCTGTGTTGTAACTGGAAGAAAACACAGTCATTCATTAATTTGTTTAGTCCCCCCCACCACCACCCCCCCAAAAAAAAATTTGATCAGCAAGAGAGAGGGAAGATGAGAAAGCAAGCCATCAGGTCTGGAACTTGAACTGTGATTCCCATGTGGGAATCCAGCACCTCAATCACCTGCCAGTTCCAGACTCCACTTTTTGATGGAGGAGAGTCAAGGAAATTACAAGCATATTTAATGCCCCCACACAGTGATGCTGTGATAGAACAGGACAAAAGAAAAAGGACCAGAGAGAGCTAAGTGGGTTTGCTTTGTTTTGTTTTTAGTTTTACTATAGGGTACATGTGTTCACCATAGAGAGAGACAGAGGAAAAGTGAGAAATCACCCTTGAGGGTAGAATGGCCATCAATCTCTTCTCCACTCTTTTTTTTTTTGGAGAGGTTTTCGCTATAGGGCACACAATCCCTTCTCCTACATTCTCCTCTTGGGATCTTGGGCACGTACGCACATGCGCCCGGTGTGAGTTTTAAGCCACCAGGTCCGGGATGCGAACCGCAGTCGACTACGTGGGAGTCCAGCGACATAGCCATTATGCTAACTACTGGTTCCCATCTTCTCCACTCTTCTATCAGAATTTTTTTTAAGGATTTTGCCATGGGGCATTGTCGGGACCATGCAGTCAACACAGGCTGAGTATAAAGGAGCTGCCTCCCATGCCTAAAGCAAGGACTGTGCTGGGAAGAAACTGTGAGCAAGGTCAACAGTTTACAAGTTCCAATTCTCTACTGTGTTTCTGTACTGGCCTGCACTCAATTTCTCTGCCATGAGCTTTACTGTTATTACGGTACCCCGCAAGGGTAAAATAACACCACTAGCCTTATTGCAACTTTACAATAAAGCCAATTAGTGATCATGAAGGAATGCAGTTTCGTAAGACACAGCGAGAATCAGGAAGTTTGAGACTCACTCCACCTGCCTGGAAAATGTCAATAAAGAATGCTGCATTCACCTCTCCTACTGGGGATTACATAGATAACATTAGAAAAGTTTGAGTTAATGGAAAGCTACTGAATTGGTGAAATGACCTCAGTAGCTGGGGGGAGGCTTAGGGACTCATCCCCAAGTCACTGATACCCCAAACAAAGACCATGAGTCATCTTTGATCTCAGGAAAACGGAAGATTGCCATTCCCCAAACCACAGCCATTGTATAGAACAGCACTTAGAGGGTCCCAAGTACACAGTAACCTTTAGGTCAGTCATTAAGCTGCTCACAAGACCACATTCCTTTCCCATGTAGGCAATAGGCTCACCCCCTTAGCTGTAAATTACCCCAAAAGCAATATAGATATTTCACTTTAGTATATATTAACCATATCTTTACATAACAAGACAAGATTTCTATCTAGGCCTTTGTAACCAGCAATGCTGCCACCCTGGCCTGGGACTGAAGTTATCAAACTGACCTGTGACTGAAGTTATCAAGCTTCCTGCAAGCCCCCTCTTCAAAATACCCTTCCCAGTAATCAAGATCTAAGAAGAAAATGCACCAGACAAATGGACTCCTTTGTTCTAAGGACTGTGTTTGGTTTCACTTGATCAAACAGAACAGTGCATCATGTTTTATGATTATCTTTTCTATACTTTGTATACCCTATTTCTTAGAGTAAATATTTTACTTCCCCTTACCCCTCCTACTTCTGTAAAACATCCCTCAGTAAATACATATGTTTGATAGCCACTGTGGCTGCAGTCTTGAGCCTGATCTGACTGTAGTTGGCTGAGAACATGCTAAAGAGCATTGAGGTCTCAGTCTGATTTTTGCTCACCTGTGTCGCCTTTCTGTGTACGAGCTTCAACCCACCCTGGCTAGAGCAGGACT
>NW_006206317.1:1908-4455 GCF_000334495.1 Tupaia belangeri chinensis | reverse complement strand
GGACATAGAAAGCCTGAATAGACCCATAAAATGGAATTCATAATAAATAACTTCCCAGTAAAGAAGAGTCCAGATCCTGCTGGCTTGACTTCTGAATTCTAAATCATGACCAGGTAGGCTTTATTCCAGGGATGTAAGGGTAGTTTAACATATGCAAAAAAAAAAAACCCAAAACCAAAAAAAAAAAACCAACAAAAAAACAACACCAAATTAACAGAAAGAAAGATAAGAACCATCTGATCAATTCAATTGGTGCAGAAAAAGCATTCAACAAAATATTACAATTCTTCATGATTAAGATGCTTAGCATAATCTGCATAGGTAATTTCTCAATACAATAAAAGTCATCTATGAAATATCTGTACCTAACATTATACGGAATGCAGAAAAGCTAAAAGTTTTATCAATAAAATATGGTACAAGAAAAATCTTCCCTCTTTCTCCACTTCTTTTCAATATAATGCTGGAAGTCCTAGCCAATGCAATTAAAGATAAAATAATATAAAAGGCATAACAGGGAAAGAAGAGTTGACAATATCTTTATTTGCAGATGACATGATGGTATACACAGAAGATTCAAAGGTATCCATGAAAAAACATCTTGATGTAATAAATAAATAGTGACAGAATGCAGAATTAACATCCAAAAATCTATAGCACTTCTTTTTTCTAATTTTAATTTTATTTCAAGTTCTTTTATACATTCAATAACATTATTTAGTTTGCAAAGTGAATATTGCAACATGTGTACATTTCTCCCCAGTCCAGTTGAGAATACTATAAAGTTATCTTCAACAGATTATACCTCATTTCTTTGTCCCATTAATGGTTTGTCTCTCAATTTTTCTCCTTAATGTTCTTGCTCAGACTCTACTCCTTCACCCACCCTCTTCCCTATATATGAACAAGCTGACTGAGGTAGATCTGTAAAAAGTAATCTCTTACATAGCCGAAAAACATGTAAGATATCTAGGGATGAACCTAACCAAGGAAGTCAAAGTCCTTTAAAAAGAAAAAAAAAATTCTTAAAAAGAGATTGAAAATGACACAAAAAAGTGGAAAGAAATTCTATGTTCCTTGATTGGAAGTACATATTTATTAAAAACAGCAATTCTACCCAAATTTAATCTACATATTTAATGCAATTCCAATCAAATTACCAGAGACATTATTCACAGATCACAGAATTTGTTTGGAATCATAAAAGACCTTGTATTGCCTAAGAAATCCTATGAAAGAAGAGTGAAGTGGATGACATCTCACTCCCTGACCCCCAAATATATTATAAACCAGCAATAACCAACACAGCATGGTATTGGCACAAAAACAGACAGGTAGACCAATGGAACAAGATAGAGACCTCAGAAATACCCCCCCCCAATACAGTCAACTGATCTTTTTCCTTTTCCCTTGATACCAGTCAATCCAGGGTTTTCCTTTTCCCCTGATACCAGTCAATCCAATGAAAAAGGAAAATGTCTTCAGCAAATGGTGCTGGTAAAACTGGGTATCCACTTGCAGAAAGACAAAACTGGACCCCCATCTTTCACCATTAACAAAAATCAACTCAAAATGGCTCTAATATCTAAACCTAAAACCTCTAACTATAAAACACTGGGAAATCTGGGAGATATTGGGCACATAAATGCTTCTTCAATAAGACCCCAAAGTACAAGCAATAATCCCATAAAAAGACAAGTGGGATTACATCAGATTAAGAAGTAAAAGACACAGTAAATAGTGTGTATCAACAATCCTCAGAATGGGAAAATATTTTTGTAAACCATGCCTCAGATAACGAACTGATAACCAGAATACACAAGAAACTCAAGTGGCTTACCTGAAAAAGAAAATAATTAAAAGATGGGAAAAGGAACTGAATCAAAAACTCTCTAATAAAAACATATAAACACTCAAAAAGCATATGAAAAATATGTTCAACATCCTTCATCATAAGGGAGATGCAGATTAAAACCACAATGAAATATCACCTAACCCCTGTCAGAATGGCAAAGATTAAAACACATAAAATAAGTGGTGGTGGGGATGTGGTGAAAGGTGTAATTTTTCTACACTATTGATGGGAGTGTAAATTGGTCCAGCCACAGTGGAAAACAGTATAGCGTTTCCTCAGAGACCTACAAAAAAAACATCATATGATCCAATAAATCCACTCCTGAATAACTACTAATAGGGCAGGAGAATATTTAGTTGGAAAAGTGCTTGCACAGCTATGTTTACTGGCACACTAATCACACTTGGTAAGACATGGAACCAATCCAAATGTCCACAGAGAGATGAATGGATTGAAAAAGTATGGGGCATAACCTCTCCGGAGTACTATCCAACCATAAAAAATCAAACAAACAAACAAACAAAAACCCTACAAGACCCTGGCATATACTAGAAAATGGATGAATACAGAAGATTTATTGCTGAGTGAAGCAAGCCAGTTTATGAATGAGTCATTGCATGTCTCCACTTAACATTTAGTGACTATCCCCACTCTATGGTAGAGACTGAAAGACTGGAGGACATAAAAGCATG
>NW_006206317.1:0-898 GCF_000334495.1 Tupaia belangeri chinensis | reverse complement strand
AGGCATCATAAGTAGTTTTGCATTTTAACATCAAACCACAGTATGAGTCCACAAATTTTTAAAAATATATTTTAAGTACAGTTAAGACTGAAACAAGTTCTTTCCATCGATAATTTTAAGACGTGATGTAGAATCCATTTCTGTTCTCAGTATAAGTATTACATAGAGGGAATAAGCCACAGTATATACCTAAGTAAAGATATAGCTGGAGCAAATATGATCGGTATGTCAATATTTATTGACAGTGGATGCATTTTTAGGAAACATATATAGATTTGGTCAATTTTTTTTACCTCGCTGTGTTTTGTAAAGTCTTTTCTTGGATGTATTATAGTATTTCATCCTACATTAGGAAATACTTAGCTGATATAGCTATGTATCTTAAAATTCCACCCCCAATGGTAGAATCTGCTTAATAAATATAAAAATTATACGTATTCCTAATATAAAAATGACTCTTTGCAAATCTTGCTTGATCCTGTTAATCTTGAGAAACAAAGATGACCATGATGTCATATTTGAATAAAATACTTCAAAATGTATCAGGTGTCCAGTGCATATGATGGTTGTGGAGAATATTTACCTGCCAGGAAAGAAACATAGGCTGGGCTGCATCTTCTGGAGATCCCATTTCTATTTTCTTGAAGATCATCTTATGGAGGACTTGGGCCATCATATACACAGCATGACAGATTAAAAAGCTGAACTCAGAAATGGTCATAATGTTGAGTTCAAATGGCATAAACTCTAAGGAAGAATTTGGTGCACAGTGCCTAATTTTGCCACATAGTGATAGATCAACTGAGCAGTTAAAAAAGGAAGTTCATAATTCATGTAAGTAAAAGTTTTCTGGGTATAGAAAAGGGCTGAGAAATTGTTTAAAGCCAGGAATTCTCCT
>NW_006206316.1:0-1394 GCF_000334495.1 Tupaia belangeri chinensis | reverse complement strand
AGATTTTTCCTTTAATTTTATAGAAATGATATCAGTGAAAAAGATAGCTTTTAGTTTTTTTAATTTTATGATTTTATATTAAAGATAGCTTTTTGAGGATCTAGCCATTTGGGGAGAAAGGAAGATGTCCCACATGTGTGCCTAAATCTTTTTAAACAAGAGAAGTTTAATAACATGTATATCTCATACACATATGAGAGGGAACCATGGAAAATGAGTAAATTTCCATGAATATTTTTATAACTAAAAAAAGAAAGAGGCACAATGAAAATACAGGTCAATCAATATAATTTGGGGGTCCAGGGGTAGTGTGGTGGTTAAGACTTCTGGATCCCACATGGCTCTCTGCAGGATTGGACTCCTGGACCCAGCAGCTCAGAAAATATGCCAGGTATGAGTGCATGTGTGCCCAGAATCCTGAGAGAAGAGTGGAGGAGAAGGGGTTTGTTATGGAGGAGAAAGGGGTTTGTTGCAGTGTAGCCATCTCTCCTGGGGTGTGTACTTTCTCACTTTCCTTCTCTCTGCCTCTTTCTGGCAAACACACACATTCGATAGCAAAACTAAATATATATATATATAGATAGATAGATAGATAGATAGATAGATAGATAGATAGATATAGATATATATTAGGGATAAGATGGGTTTCTATATATTAAGATATTTTAATGCTGAAGGGGAAGGACCCTGACAAAATAAGAAAAAAAATTACCAGAGTAAAGATATCTTCAGAAATAAAAATACAAGAGAGATGATGAAGAGTGCAGGTGCCATTATAAAGGCATTATTGTACCATTTTCAAAACCATTAAAGAGTAAGTATAATATTTCCACATTCAAAAACAGTTTTGTATTGTACTATGAACTTCTGAAGTAAATTTGATTTACTTATGAAAATGCTCATATACAATGAATTTGTATTTAGGTCTTAGAAGAATGAAGTAAACTCATAGTTAAATCAATTAATGAATGTTTAAAATGAACTGAAATGTTAAAATCTTACCCAGTTATCTCTTTTTTCTAATTCACCATTTTTCTTTATTTCTTGATCCAAATTATATTCCAGAGATTGTGTTAACTCAGTAAGTTTCTTTAGTTGTTCATTTTCATCCTTAGCCTTTGAAAACATTTTAAGAGAAAATTATTTCTTAAAATCTGGAGACTCTTTTCTGTATTAAAAATGTTATTTATCAGGAGTTCAGGCTAAGCATCTCTTACACGAAACACTTGGAACCAAAGTGTTTTAGATGTCAGATGTTAGAATGTGTCTGATTTTAGAACATGTGCATATAGATAATGAGGTCTCTTGAAGATAAGACCCAAGACTAAACATGCAATTCATTTCTCTTTTAAATAGACCTTAAATACATAGCCTGAGGGTAATTTTATACAGTG
>NW_006206315.1:11135-12148 GCF_000334495.1 Tupaia belangeri chinensis | reverse complement strand
GGTGCGCGCCCGGCTGCGGAGCTTTCTCTGTCCCCCGGCCCCTTGCCAGTCCTCGCCCCAGCCCTAGCGGGCACCGACTCCTCTCTGCGAGCTTCCCGAGGGCCAGGCGCCGGCTGCGAAGACCTGGGAGCAGCGCCTCCGATGAGTAACCAGGTTTGGGGTGGCTGGGGGCCGCCGCACCCCGACTCCTCGATCCTGGGGCCCAGCTTCAGAGCGGCCAGCGTCCCTCCCCTGCGCCCCGAGGAGGAAAGTGGATTCCAGTTCCCGGAGTCGCTGCCTTTCTCCCTGGCCTGGGCGATCTACCCGCCCGAGTCCTCTGGGAGATTCCCGGGGTCACTGTCTCTGCTCCGGGGCTCCAGTCTGGGCTTCCCCAGACCCTGGTCTGCCTCTTCCAGCCGCTCAGGGCGCCCCGAGGGCCAGACATCACCTTCCTAATGGGGAGGGGTGAGGGTACTAGGCTTTGCCAGGAGAGAAGCTCCCCAGGTGCTTGCAAGACCTCCAAAGGACCTCTAGGTGTCCCTAGACCTCAACTCCATGTTGTCCCCTCTGGAATGAATGTAAAGTTAAAACCAGGAACTTGGTAAAGGCACTGCCGCCCACGGTTGGCTAGCTCAGCGCCCCCACCATGCCCCAGCTAGCCTGTCTGGCGGGTCTTTTCCCTTTTCCTGGCTAGCGCCACCTGGCCTCAGCCGGCCCTCCGGATGCGCGCCCCACTGAGGAGCTTTCTCTGCTCCCCCCACCCCAACCCTCCCTCACCAGTCCTTGCCCCTGTGCTAGTGGCACAGGCTCCTCTCTGCGAGTTTCCCGAGTGCCAGGCGCCGGCTGCGAACACCTGGGGGCAACTCCTCTGATGAGTAACCAGGTCTGGGGAGGCTGCGGCCATCACACCCCACCTCTTCTATCCTTCTATTCAGTGGGACCAGTGTCCCTCACCTGCTCCCCAAGGAGGGAGGTGGATTCCAGTTCCCGGAGTCGCTGCCTTTCTCCCTGGCCTGGGCGGTCTACCCGCCCGA
>NW_006206315.1:7596-10717 GCF_000334495.1 Tupaia belangeri chinensis | reverse complement strand
CTTTTATCTTTGGCCTTTTTAACCATCTCATACAAACCAAGTACTTATAGTACAGCTAAGTACATACACACAAAAAGTTACTGGAATGCTCGGAATAAGATTGTTTTGTTGTTGTTGTTTTTGCTTTTTTTTACAAGTTTTTTTTTCTCCTTTGAGATTTTAGTGAACATGGTCACACCATAAGTGAAGCCAAAGTAGGACAGAGGACGCTCCGAAGGCTGGTTGGGTCATCCACTGGGAGCTTCCCGGGTCACTGTCTCTGCTCCGGGGCTCCAGTCCAGGGGTTTGAGAAACTGGTCTGCGTCTTCCAGCCGCTCATCATGCCCTGAGGGCCAGAAATCACCTTCCTAATGGGGGTATTAGGCTTTTCCCCAAATGACCTCTAGGTGTCCCTAGACCTCAACTCCATTTTGTCCCCTCTGGAATGAATGTAAAGAAAGGATGTAAACTCACCAAATCACTGATTTTACCACGTCTTCCCTTTTAAACATCTCTTTCCAATTTTTTTTATTTTTGATTTTTTTTGTTAGAACAACTCAGCAAAATAAAATTCCGGTTTATTGTTGGACAACATAGTTTCACACATACATCAAACAGGCCAAAAAATATAAACAGCAACTTCATAAACAAAAAAAAGGAAAAAAAGAAATCTTTTATCTTTGGCCTTTTTAACCATCTCATACAAACCAAGTACTTATAGTACAGCTAAGTACATACACACAAAAAGTTACTGGAATGCTCGGAATAAGATTGTTTTGTTGTTGTTGTTTTTGCTTTTTTTTACAAGGTGTTTTTTCTCCTTTGAGATTTTAGTGAACATGGTCACACCATAAGTGAAGCCAAAGTAGGACAGAGGACGCTCCGAAGGCTGGTTGGGTCATCCAGAGATCATTAAAAATGGCTGACCCCTAACAATATGTACAAAAATATAAAATGTAAATAAAAAATACAAACAAATTTTCCTTTTTAAAGTACTTTTAAGAAAAAAAGCAAGGCCTTGGAAGTTTTCGTTCTTTTTTCCTCCCCTGTTGCAAATTCACGTTGTGGTTTTGGTTGCATGGTGGAGAGCACGTGTCATCTGCGGGTGGCACTGCCCCGCGGTGGGTTAGCCTCTCTACTCAAAGGTGACCACGTTTAGATTCTGAGACAGGAAGTGGAGGGTGAATAGGTCGGCGGCCTCTTAAGTTTATTTTATGTTTTCTTTTTTTTTTTTTTTTTTTTTGCTGTCTAGTATCCCCTCCGGTCTTCTGCTCTTCTGCTTCTTGGTGTCCACACCCTCGTCCTCATCATCCTCAGCTGCCCGCTTACCTGTAGCTGCCTCAGCCTCCTCATCTTCATCTCTGGCCTCCTCTTCACCGTCGCCTTCTTCCTCCTCTTCCTCCTCCTCCCCGCCTTCTTCCTCTTCTTTGTCTCCCTCTTTCTCAGCCTCCTGTTCCCCATTTTCCTCATTAGCGTTCCGGTTAGCGGGGCATCTTTCCGTTCTCCGCCTCCTCCACAACTTCCTTCTGCTCCTTCAAGTCCTTGGTGGTGATCTGGGAGCTAGTGTCCACCGCCGCGTCTGACATGGGGCATGGTGGTGATCTGATGCAAGGGATTACAAAGAAAGTGAGAGTTTAAGGCTGCCGGAGTGAAGCTGCCCCAGTGGGCGGCGGTGGGAGGAGCTGGCGCACAGCAGAGGTGGCTGTGGCATGGGGAAGCCGGACTGGGAAAAAATGCAAAGATGGCTTTTCAGAGCAGCCAGTCTTATTTTTGATTTTTAGAGGAATTCTTTCTTTTTCTTTCTTTCTTTTTTAAAATTTATTTAAATTTATTCATCACCATCATTTTTTTCATTTGACTAGAGAGAGACAGAGAGAGAAAGGAAAAGTGAGAAAGCAAGCCACCAGGTCTGGGACTCGAACCTTGGTTAGCCAGATGGGAGTCTAGGTTCAGCCACGTGGGAGTCCAGGGTCTCAACCACCATGCCCTCTTTCTTCTTCTTCTTTTTTCCTTAAGAAAGATTTTTTTGCTATAGTGCACCTGTGCTTGCCAGAGAGACAGAGAAAGTGAGAAATCGTCCCCAAGGAGGAAGGCCACACCACAATCCCCTCTCCACCCTCCCCTTGGGGTTCGGGGCACAGATGCACCGGAGTCTGGCATATTTTTCAACCCGTTGGGTTGGGGACATGAACTGTGCGGTTCTCCATAGGATCTAGTGCCATAACCATCATGCCAACTGCTGGCCGAGATGTTTTTTCTTTTTTTAAAAAATTTTGATTGAGAGTGCAGTTGCAGGAGAGTGACATAAAATAAGAAAGGGACCAGGAAATGACCATGCCATAGTCCCCTCTCCTTCCTCCCTTCCTCCTTTCTGCATTTTAGGGGGGCTGGCACTCTCACTGGGGCGTTTCTCGGGCCACCAGGTCCAGGACTTGAACAGTGCAGTCAGCTCGTTGTGGTCAGCTGCCTTCACCACTGTCACCTGGCCTGGGATTTTTTCTTTTTTTTTTAAAGGGCCGTTTCCTGAGAGCACATGCGTGGTAACATTTCCAATGAAGGACATTTAGGTTTGATCGAGAGGGCAGATCTCGAGAGAGCAGAGGACAGCAGATCACTCAATTTTATTTGGAGGGTCCCTCAGAGGGATGGCTGGAGGGGCAGTGTAGCCCCAGCAATTATTTTGTTTGCTAGTTTGAAAGGGCAAGATCAGGGGTGAGAGTCCGGAGGTCTGTCTGGTGCACACAGATCAGAGGCTCCCAGTCGGCTCCCCTGTGCGACCCTCGGAAGTGCCACTGCTACTGGGCAGGGATCACTAAAGGGTGCGCAGGTGGCTGCCCCTGAAGCCACAAACCCGGTCTGGAGCAGGGGACTCCGCGCGGGCCTCGCTGAGAGCTGGGACCAAACATCCCAGGGACCAGGGTCAGTCCTGGCCCAGGGAGCCCCACTCAGACTGGAAGGAAACACCAGCCGCTGGCCTTGGGTGATGCCCCTCAAAATGCCACCACCCCGCAGCCTGTCCAGCGGTTTGTGCCTTTGGAAAAATAAAGAAGTTCCTGAGTTCGGCGCCCAGAGCCAGCAGAGGAAGGAGCTGCCAAGTCCAGGGCTCCAGCTGGGGCCGCCCTGCGCCTGGGCGTCTCCACCC
>NW_006206315.1:5891-6739 GCF_000334495.1 Tupaia belangeri chinensis | reverse complement strand
ATTCCTGCCTCATGGCAGAACATTTTGAAGATAAAAAAATAAAACAATCAAAATGTTTCCTTTGTTTCTCTTCAAAAAAAGGGTTCCCAAATCCACCAAGGCACACCCAGTCTCTTCCAGCACTCAGTGGGCTCTGCTTGCCCCCAGGGGCATGGCCAGGGTAGATCCTGAGGACTTGGTCCCCAGCTCCAGAGTCCCTGGGCCTGGAGCAGCTGCATTCTGCTCAGGACCCCCCGGTGATCCGGACAGTGTGAACGCCCTTCCTGTCAGCCTGGTGTCTGAGCTTCCCAAGTGGCTGGGCATGACCCCAGTCAAAACTGAAAGAACACAGGGGTGGGGAAGGGCGCTCACACCGTGAGCCCCTCTCCACAGGGAGACCAAGAACCCCTGTTTACTCCAGGTCCCTGGGTCTAACTCTCCAGGCTGCTGGCTCTGAACCCAGTGGACACCCTGACGACTGCCACGGAACTAAATATGAGGGACGTTCCCTTGGCAGGAGCGTGCAGCCGGGTTCCTGGCCTTGCTCAGCTCACTTCCCTGGTGAGAAGTGCGCAGCTCCAGGTCCCTGATTTCATCACCAGGCCTTTCCCAGGACAAAGCCCAGTTCCTGAGTCCTGCCAGCAACTCAGTAAAGGGTACCAAAGGCCTTTTTTCTTTTTCTTTTTAAATTTTCAGATTTTGCTATAAGGCTTGTGCTTGTCGGAGAGAGAGAGACACAGACAGAGAGAGAGAGAGAGAGGGAAAGTGAGGACTCACCCCCCAGGGGAAGGCCAAGCCACAGTCCCTTCTCCAGTCTCCTATGGAGATGTCAGGATTTGGGGCACGCGGGCCCACCTGCCAGCGAGCTC
>NW_006206315.1:5481-5740 GCF_000334495.1 Tupaia belangeri chinensis | reverse complement strand
TCACTGCAGAGACAGAGACAAGGAGAGGGAAAGTGAGAAGGACCTTCAAGTCGCCTGGTCTAGGACCCTAGGGAGAATCGCTCTGTGGCAGTCCAGGACCTTAACCAGCCGGTCACCTGCTGTCCCCCATCCCCCCCCAATAGCAGGTGCAGCAGCCGGCCCCCTGCTGCCCCCCACCCCCCCCCAAGAGCAGGTGCAGCACAGAGGCAGAGTCCCCCAGTGCGTCCTGGCCGGTCAGTGGCAGAGGCAGGGCTGCAGG
>NW_006206315.1:1352-4470 GCF_000334495.1 Tupaia belangeri chinensis | reverse complement strand
CCCCTTGAGGGATGATTTCTCACTTTCCCTCTCACTGTCTCTGTTTCTCTCCATCTCTCCAGAAAGTGCATGTGTCCTAAGGAAAAATCTCTAAAAACAAAAACACATAAACAAAAAAACACAATGTCCTTTTACTGTCCTGCTACCATTAACCGAAGAGCAGCCTATGCTATGTGTTTTCAGTTTCCCACTATGCATAGCTACTACTGCCTGATTGCAATGCCTGCCTGCCTTTTTGTTCTGTAAGTCTTTCATTGGGTCATGATATATTTTGTCTATCTTTTCTATGCAAAAATGCATCATGACTTTTCCTTCTTTCCTGTCCATCAACTAATTTTTCCTCCCATTTTTGGAGTTCAACCTCTTGTTTGGTCTGGTTTGTAATTATTGACCCTATTTGGCAAATGTCCTTTTTCTTTTTTTTTTTTAATTTGCCAGAGGGCGCATGCTGGCCAGAGAGACAGCAGTTGCCTCTGTTGCTGATAGAGCTGGTGATCACCATCTGCTGCCTCCTCCGAAGTGCTCCCCTCCAGGACAAAGTCTCATAAGAGAGCACCTTCAACAGACTGAATGTTTGTGTCCCCCTGACATTCACATGTGAAATGCTAATCCCAATTAAATAATATTTGGAGGGAGCCCTTTTGTACATAAGCAGGGTATGAGGATGGAACCCTCAGGAATGGGATTAGTGCCCTTCGAAAAGAGGACAGAGAGTTAGCTCTCTTTCTGTCCTGTGAGAACACAGCAAGAGGAGGACTATCTGTAAGCCAGAAAGAGCCTGCACCAAGACCTGCTGGCACCCTGGTCTTGAACTGCTAACCTCCAAAAGGTGACAAATAAATGTTTGCTGTTAAAAACCACTGGATCTATGGTATTCTATTAGCCTGAATTGACTAAGACAGTTCCTATTTGGCTGAAATTAGATCATGTGTGAAACCTTAACTACAAGGATTTGAGGAAATGTTAAGCTTGTTTTCTAGCTTCTGTGGTTTAAGAATCAAGCTAGTTCCAAAATGGGTACCGAAAGAGCCAAAGTAGACTCTGCCACAGGGGAATTCTGAGATTTTAACATTCCCATGTCTCTCACTTAGTCTTTACAGAACATTGTGAAGAATGCCTTATTGGATAAATTGTTGCCCTTATTTGGGAAATATTCAGGGACATACTTTCTGGCTGATTCCCCTCTAAAGTCAATCACCCAAGTCAGACTTCAAGTTCACTCATTCCTTTCTTCATGCCTTTGCTAGAATCTTTCTTCTAGTCTTGGGAAACTCTCCTACTGTGCACCACAAATATGTGTGCAACCCCCAATTTCAAGAGACAGCCTCACCACCTCCAAGATGCCTGCATTAAGAAATGCTACCATTGGGATCAGCAGTTGGCGTAATATTTTGCTGGACTCCAATGTAGCTGCCATGGTTCAAGTCCCTGGACCCAGTGGCTTAAACTCACGCCAGGCACGCGTGCGTGTATGCCCAAGATCCTGAGAGGAGAATGGTGGAGAAGGGATTGCAGCGTTGCCATCCCCCCGAGGGGTGATTTCTTGCTTTCGGTCTCTCTCTGTCTTTCTGGCAAATGTGCATGCCCTACAGCAAAAACCTCTCAAAAAAAAAAAAAAAAAAAAAAACCCCTCAAAAAAAAAAAAAAAAGCGGACTGTCTATAAAAGCAGGTGCAGTTGCTCAGCCACCAGTTGGCCTGGACGTCATTCTTCTCCTCGTTCCTCCTAGCTGGGCAGAGGCGCAGGTTCAGGACCGGTGAGGCTGCGCTGGAGCTTGGGAGCTGCGGGTTTTTTGCTGGGTGTTTACTTTCTTCCCGAGAATTGGACCGGGGGCGCGGGGAGGAGGAGGGAGAAGGGGCGCAGTGTTGGTCAGGCCCGTCCTCTCCTCTGGTGATCTGTGATCACTTAGTTACTTGGTGATCTGCCTTGGGCGAGGAGGAGCAAAATGATTTGACTTTTTCTTTGTAAAAGTCTCCAGGACACTGTCCCTCTTAGGACCTGTCCCTGGGCAGAGAGGTGAGGTTGCTGCCCGCCAGGTAGTTGATCTGGGCAGGTCACAGGGGTGAGTGCAGCAGCCTTCCACCAGTCGGGATGGGAATAAACTAAAGGAGCCCTCTGGTCTCCAAACGCAGCCAGATTTCTGCCCACGATGTCACCGCCTGGTCCCCCGTGACGGAGCGGAACTTCTTGGCCTTCAGGGTCCCAAACCTGCATTCCCACAGGTCTCGCTTTCAGGGTCTAAGTTCCCTCCTCCAAACCCCCTTTTACACCGCCCTGGGGAGCCAGGTCCTGCTGGAGAGATGGGGAGATGGGAGAGGGAGGTGGAGGGGGCGCTGG
The DNA here is from genome assembly GCF_000334495.1 of Tupaia belangeri chinensis. Taxonomy (NCBI): domain Eukaryota; kingdom Metazoa; phylum Chordata; class Mammalia; order Scandentia; family Tupaiidae; genus Tupaia; species Tupaia belangeri. The sequence goes on along the minus strand of NW_006206315.1, from coordinate 2,134 downwards.
GGTAACTTGAATCCTAGAAGCCAACTGGGGACAGGGGACCGGACCTGGGGCAGACCCTTCCTGTCTGGTAGCGGCTGAGGCTGTCCTCTGAGCTCGGTTCACAGCCCGCAGCCCCAGAGCTGTCCCGGCCTCTGCTCTCCGCAAGGCGAAGGTGCTGGGCAGGAGCGGCGACCACGCTGCCGCAGGTCGCTATTTTGCCAGGCCTGAGAACACCCGGGAATGGACACCAGACCCAGACCCTGGCCTGGCGGGCCAGGACGTTCTCTGCGCTCCTCTGAGCAGGTGGCGGTCCCTGCGGGCTGAGGTCCGCGAGGACGGACGATGCGCGCCACCACGAGAGACAGCGCTGTCCTTGCGGTCACAGCGTTCCTCTGTGCCAGGCAGCTTGGCGGCTGCGGTGCGTGCCGGGCTCGCCCTAGGTCCTGGGCAGAGGTGCGGGGGAAGTGCCACAGCAGAGATCCGGGCAGGGATGTAGGCAGAGATCCGGGTAGGGGTGCAGGCAGAGATCCGGGCAGCGGTGCTGACAGAGATCCGGGCAGGGGTGAGGGGAGAAGTGCCAGGGCAGAGAGACCCGGGCAGGGGTGCGCGCAGAGATCCCGGCAGAGGTGCAGGCAGGGGTGCGGGGAGAGATCCGGGCAGGGGTGCGGGCTGAGGCTGCCTGTTGGGCCCTCCTCCAGAGTCTAACCTCCCAGCAGAACGCGGTCCCCAAACCTGGCCTCTCAGCGCCTCCTTGGCCCCTCTGGCGCCCCTCGGGGCTGGGAGCGGCGGGGGGGGCTGGGGCC
>NW_006206315.1:0-936 GCF_000334495.1 Tupaia belangeri chinensis | reverse complement strand
TGGGTGAGGCGCCGCCAGCTTGTGGGAGCAGCTGATCTGAGGCTGCCCGGTCCCCAGGGAGCAGTGTCCACCATGGACCTGAGCCTGGTGCGTGGACACGGGGCCTGGAGGGGGAACTCAGGTCCTGCAGAGTGAGGAGGAGGCTCAGGGTCGGAGCCCTCTGGCTGAGCGCTGGGCATTTAGGGATCCGTGAGCAGCAGATGGATGCTGGAGCTGGGGGCTGGAGCAGGGATCCAGAGGTTTGGACAGGTGGGGCTGGGGTTGCCCAACCTCAGCACAGGTGACCAACTGGGCTTCCATGTTCTCCTGCCCACCCCTGGTCCTGGGGACCCCAGCCTCATTACAGGAGAGGGAACTGAGTGTGTGTGTGTGGGGGGGAGGGGATCCTTCAGTCCTTCAGGGGGGTGATTTCTTGCTTTCTGTCTCTCTGTCTCTTTTTGTCTTTCTGGTGAGCACATGCGCAGTATAGCGATAAAACCTCTCCAAAATTTTTTCTTACTTTTCTCTTTATCTTCAATAGGAAAATGTCACATTCCTACTGATCAGTAATTATTACAGATGCTCAGACATCCCCCAGTGTAACTGAGATCCTAGCACCTCACAGGGCCCCAGTGCAGGGAATGGCTGTGTCCCCATCCCCACTGTCTCCTTGGCACCGCTCTGACCACACACTTCCTTTTCTTCTTCAGTTTTAAAGTTTATTCACTTAATGAGAAGGAGGGAGAGAGGAGAACCCCCTTGACACAGCAACTCCCGCTGTGCCCAGCAGTGCTGGACTGTGTGAGGCCCTGCCTAGCTAGGGAGGGTGTCTTTGGAACAAGCCCTGGCCTTCTCATGGGAGTCAGGCTCACAGAGCTGCAGGTTCTCCCACCACCACCGTCTGGGCAGAAGCACACTTCCTCTGCGACCATGTGGATTTCTTTTTCTTTTCCCTTT
>NW_006206314.1:0-395 GCF_000334495.1 Tupaia belangeri chinensis | reverse complement strand
CCCCATTCATTTCTCTGCCAAGGTAGGTGTTCTGCACATCTCTGGACTCCAGCCTGAGGACATAGCTGACTTTTACTATACGATCTGGCACATCAGTGCTTATCACAGTGACACAGCAGTTAGGGAAAATGGACAAAAAACTCAGACCCTACAGGTCCTAGTCTATGACTCTCATTCTGTTCATGTTAAAATATATATTCCTTATATTATAAAAAGTCATAGTCTAACAGCAATCGACAAAATTATTAGACGATGTAAGATTTTCTTTTCAAATCAATGCAATAAAACTAGAGCCATGACTGAAAAGGACATTGCTGGTGTCCTATGCATGACCCTGGAGTTCAGCCACAGTCAGGAGGCAGCTGGGGATGAAGTCTCCTGTTCAGCCCATGAGG
>NW_006206313.1:2693-3791 GCF_000334495.1 Tupaia belangeri chinensis | reverse complement strand
ATATCAATTTTCCAGATATTTGGACATTTGACGGTATCTACTATTTCTCATATGTAATATTCTCTAGTATATTATTCTCACTTTTTGGGTAATTTTCTCAGTCTTCGTGGTGGATTTTTTTTTAAGCCAGCAATTTTCTCTTCTACATCTAAGATTTTATTTTCTGTATGATCTAGTCTGCTTTTAATACTTTCAAGAGAGATTTTGACTTCCTGTATTATACCCTTCATCTCTAAAAGGTCCCTTTGATTCTTTTGTACAGTGTATAATTCCTCTTTTAGATCTAGCCAGAATTTCCTCACCTCCTGGAACTCATCAGCTCCTTTCTCCTTTCTCTTATGCAGTTTATTGTCTCTCTTTTCTTCTATCTCTGTTAGCTTTCCCACTTTGAATATTCTAAATTCTTTATCAGACATTTTCATGGTTTCTATTGAATTCTCTGTGGATGAAGAGGAGTTATTCATATCCCTGGGAGGAGAGGTATTTTCTTGCTTTCCCATGCCTCTTGTGTCCCTGTGGTGATTTCTAGTCATCTGATGAAAAAGTGTGTTTCTTCCTAGACTTGAAGTTCAATCTGAGCATTTAGGAGTGCACAGAAAGATGTGATTTGGAATCTCTTTGCAGTTCCGTTTTGATCCCTTTGAGCAGTAGATTTAGTAGATATTGAGGAATATATTAACCCTAATAGTATTTGGATGTTTGGCTATAGTTTCCTTAGATCCTTCTAGAAACACAGTGAATGGAGATTGTGGAGCAGAGATATGAGATAAAAGAAAAAGAAACATAGAGAAAGAGAGAAAAAAACAAGATAAAAAAGAGGGAAATAAACGAATTTAAAAAACAAAAAAAAATATTGTTTTTTTTTTTTTTTTAAGCAAAAAAAAGGAAATTAGTTTTCAGGAGTCATGGAGGTGTCTTCTTCTGAAGTTCTCTTGCCTCGCCTGGATAGGAGAGGGAGAGAGGTTTATTAACAAGACAAATGAGGGGCTGAAAGCAGAGAAAATACTTTACCTTTAACATTTTTTTGAGAGGTTTTTGCTATAGGGCGCATGTGCTCGCCAGACAGACAGAGACATAGAGACAGAAAGCGAGAAATCA
>NW_006206313.1:1084-2394 GCF_000334495.1 Tupaia belangeri chinensis | reverse complement strand
TTTTTCCCCTGAAGTCACTAGTTCTCAGGAGCCATGGAGGTGTATTCTTCTGAAGGCTCCTAGCATCTCCTGGGTAGGAGGGGGAGAAAGGATTATTAACAAGACAAAGGAGGGGCTGAAAGTTGAGAAAATACTTTACCTTAAAAATATTGAAAAGGAAAAAAAAATGAGAAAACAGAAGCAGAGAAACACAGACAGAGACCGAGATCAAGAGAGAAATCTTGAGGCTTTCTCTACCATTCAGATTTGTGGGCTGGAGGTTATCAGTAAAAAATCTTCATTTCTCTTTTTTCCCTGAAATCACTAGTTCTCCGGAGCCATGGAGGTGTCTTCTTCTGAAGGCCCCTTGCCTCTCCTCAATGTATTTTCAATCTATTCATCTAGTGAAGGATTAACATTAAGAGTCTATAAGAATGTCAAAAATCCAAAAGCAAAAAAGAAAATAAAACCAAACCCTGATTACAGAATTAAATCAAGACATGAATAAACATTTATAAAGAATATATTCAATAGCCAAGCATGTGGAAAAATACTCATTATCACTAATTACCAATTAAATATAAATCAAAACTACAATGAGGTTTCACTTTACCCTAGTTAGAATGACCATTTTGTATGAGGCAAAAAATAACAAATGTGAAGTGGTAAAACATGACACACTGCAAGGTTAAGTTACATGATAAGGTTTAAAGTTTACATCTCATGATCTCCCTGAGTGTACTGGGCATACTTGTACCCATGATTTGGGCCTGAATAAGCTGGGGGTAGATAATGTGTTGAGACGTTTTGGGGATGCCTGTTTCTCTATGGATCTCTCTAGTCTTCTTTTTGTCTCTTTTACTCATGAAAAGAAAAAACGTTGATGCCATCTTTTTTTGTTGTTGTTGTTTATTTTTTTTGGGGGGGGGAGTTTGCCATAATGCACATGTGCTCACAAAGAGGCAGAATCCTAGAAGGAAAGTGAGAAATTATCACTCAAGTCCTAGCCATATCACAATCTCAACTACTCCTTTCTCCTGTAAGGATTTTGAGCACACAGACACACACGAAATCTCTCTCTCCCTCTCTCTCTCTTCCTCTCTCTCTCTCACACACACAAACACACACACACATGCTCAGTGTGATTTATAAGCATCTAGAATAAACTTCAAACCACAATGGGTCATGCTGCAGTCCAGTGCCTTAACTATCATATCACCACCTGCTGGCCATTTTGAATTTTTTTTTAAATAAATAATGCTGAGCTAGCAGGTGGCATGGTGAAGGTGCTAGTCCCACATGGTCAACTACATGGTTCAAGTCCCTGACTG
>NW_006206313.1:0-441 GCF_000334495.1 Tupaia belangeri chinensis | reverse complement strand
CTATGCTGATAGCATATCTTTTAGTTTAATCCTTTGGATAAGTTTTCAAAAGCACAATTGTCAATAACATACATACTTAAATTTTAGTTTTTATGTGATTTTGAACAGTTGCCTGAAGATAATTATAAAATATAACTTATTCTGACTTAAATAATGAAGAATTGAAGAGCCAGCATGTGTCATGGTGGTTAAGGCACTAGATTCCCACATTGCTAACTATAATTCAGGTCCCAGAGCTGGTGGCTTGCTTTATCTCACTCTCTCTGGTTAAATTTTAAAATTAAAAAAAAGCTTCATAATAATTAAAAATAAATAAATAATTCTTTAAAAGAGCATTCAAAGGTAAAATTTAACTTAATACTAAATCTTAACACACTGATTTTCAAAAGCAACTGGCTTTACAAATAATTTACAATTATGCAAAATGTTCTTTATTTTTTT
>NW_006206312.1:0-477 GCF_000334495.1 Tupaia belangeri chinensis | reverse complement strand
TGAAAAAAAAAAAAAAAAACAGGAGGAAAACACACAAGAAATACTAGATTTCATTAGATACCCTAACATGCGAATAATTGGTATCCTAGAAGGTGAAGAATCTAATAACAGCATGGAAAATTTATTCCATGAAATCCTGGAAGAAAATTTCCCCAGTCTAGAGAGACACTCAAACATTCAGACCCAAGAAACACAAAGGAACCCAAATAGAATCAACCCAAGAAGATCTTCCCCAAGGCACATCTTAGCCAGATTGGCCAAGACCACAGATAAAGACAAGATACTAAAACTAGCAAGAGAGAAACGAGAAGTGACTTACAAAGCTCATCCTATCAGGCTAACACTGGACCTCTCAACAGAAACAATAGAAGCAAGGAAAGAATGGGAAGATGTATTTAAAGTGCTAAGAGAGAAACAATTTCAACAAAGATTATCATTTTCTGCAGGATTATCCTTCATATGGGAGAAAAAGATTAA
>NW_006206311.1:0-1322 GCF_000334495.1 Tupaia belangeri chinensis | reverse complement strand
AAACTTTCTCAGTAGAAAGCACTGTTCATGTCCCCCAGACATGCATGTTAGGACTTGATGGTACTGTACGCATGTTAAGTAAAAACTTAATACCTCCACCATGCCCTTGGTGGGGCCTTTGTGTACAGTAAAGTCAGTGGGGCAGGACCAGACTACAACAGACAGAACTGTGAATGTGAACACAGGCTCTGTTTGAGATCCTACCCTCCATGATGTTGTAGCCTTACTAGGAGCTGATTACTGGACCTCAGGACTCCAAACTATGAGCTGAATAAATCTCTATTTTTTTAATAAATCTTCCAGTCACAGGTATTTCTGTTAGCAATGCAGTAGTGGACTGAGATAAGAGTATTTATGGCAAGATTTTTGTTATAGACAAAGTTTGAACACCCAAAGGGTTACAAAGTATATCTTTCATACTGTAATAATGCACATCAATAAAAAGAATAAATCACACATATGTCTATGACATGTGTATGATACATGTATTTACACACAATACATATGTTTACATATAATACATGTGTTTACATATGTACATGTCTTCAAGATATAACCTTTAAGTAATTATTTATTTAACTTTATCTATTATTATGTTTTAAATTTGCTATAGGTCAAATTTCACCAGAGAGAAACAGAGAGAAAGAGAGGAGGAAAATCGAGAAAGCCAGCCACCATGTCTAGAACTTGAATCATGATTGGCCATGTGAGAGTCCAGTGCCTTAACTACCATGCCACCTGCAGATCCTCAAAATATAATTTTAAGTAATAGAAACTATGCATTAAATAATGCTGCATGATCCTACTACATACACTTTTTGTTTTAGGTTTTTGCCATAGGCTGCATGTACTCACCATGAGAGATAGAGAAAGGAAAAGTGAGAAATCGCCCCCTCCTCCAGGGAGGATGCCCATGCCACAGTCTCTTTTCCTTCATTTTCCTCCCCTCTTGGAATTTTGAGTATATACACACATGAGCCCGGCATGATTTTCAAGTTACCGGGTCTGAGGTTTGAACCTTGTTTGGCCATGTGGGAGTCCAGTATCTTAACCACAATGCCACCTGCTGACCCTGACCTACAGACATTTAAGAAGGCAACTGTATTGTTTATAGATCCCTTCTGAATTAATAAAAAGGCAGAATAACCATAAAAGTCATGATAGTGCAGTGACAGGGAATTAGAATCAGAAAGTAATGTGGGGCTCAAAAGTCACTGGTGAGCTTAGTTTCTTAATCTGTGTGAGGTGACGTGGTGTTTGCTTTTAATAAATCTGAACTGGACATTCATGCTTGTGTACTTTTATCTCCATACTTTTTATTT
>NW_006206310.1:0-870 GCF_000334495.1 Tupaia belangeri chinensis | reverse complement strand
TCAAGTCTTCCGTCTTCTTCTTCTTCCTCTTTCATTTATTGAGGGAAAATGGCGAGTTACATAGAGCTGGTGGGCACCAATTGGTTGCCCGAAATGTAAATGAGATAGAACAGCATAAACCAATCATTGATGTGGGTGGATCTCTCCCGTTGCCTAGAAACCCAACCACTTCCAGGGAGAACGGTTGGTCACATGATTTCTGAGAAATGGTTTGCTCAGTGAGGAAGTGAAGCCTAATGGTTTCCAAGATGGTGGATAGCTCAAGATGGCGGATAAATCAAGATGGCTTCCGTATGCAGTGCCCTCCACAGGAGGGGAATGTTCCAAATCAAATCACTGCAGGGAAAAGGCATCAACAAAAAGTCTGAAAGTCAGTACTCACTCTCACTGTCTTACTGCCCCTGGCTCTTTTATTGTGGGGGCTTATGATGGAGGGACAGAGTGGTGGGTTGCATTCTAAAGCACATGTAGGACTTGAACTATAGTCAGTGGTGTGGGAATCCAGAATTTAGCCACCACTGCTGGATTATGGTTTTTTATATTGCAGTGTCATTGTTGCTATATTCTGATTTTTGTTTTCTTTGCTATTCAGAAATATGTTATCTTATGTAATCAAGTTTCTCTACTTTTGGTGGTTTTGTCCATGCCTTATGGGTCTTATTTAAGTAGTCTTTGCCCACTCCAATATGTTGTTGTTCTCCTACATTTTCCTTAATAGGTTTATAAATTTGGCCATTAAATTGAAGACTTTCATCCACTTTGAGTTATTTGTAACTGCTTAGAGATGATCTAGTTTTAAGCAAATATTGGTGGATATTGAGTTTTTCCAGATCCGTTTGTTGAAAACTCTCTTGATTCCCCACAGGCTTG
>NW_006206309.1:589-1828 GCF_000334495.1 Tupaia belangeri chinensis | reverse complement strand
CCTGATTGCTGCTATGTAAATGTTTTATTTGCTCAATTAAAATGTGAAGTGTTTGACAGCAGGATCCAAGGATTTTCTAATGTTTTCACTTCCAACAAGGTGAAGCAGAATGACATCAGGCTTTCCAAAAACACTTTCTGAAGCTGAAGACATTGCCTTCAAAATTCTGGTGTTTAACCTAGCATTTTATTACCATACAAATCAAACAACTGTAAAAATAAAATACAATGACATTCAGTCTTGAAAGGAATTTCAAAGGTGTATCCAGGGAATCTTAAAAGCTACTAAGGTATGCTCCAACAGAACAAAGGAGCCAACTAAGGAAAGGAAAAAAAGGCAAGGGTCTCAGGAATCAGTGAATTAAACACAGAAGGACAATAAAACCTAGTCCCAGGATGACAACTGTTTATCAGGACTAAAAAAAGACAGCCAACTCAGAGGGAGCACTCCAAGAGACAAGCAGAAGGTGGAGAAGACCAACAGCTGAAAAATAATGACACTCCTATAACAAATTTCATGGAGCATGTGAAAAGAATAAAAAATAAGTTACATAGAAGGCAAACAAACTTTAAAAAGCAATACTGACAAATTCAAGAAAAATAAAGTATTGTACAAGAAACATAATCATAGTATATAATTTGAATTTTGCAGTGAACAATAATTACACTCTCATAGTAATGTTAACTATTGACTAGTAATTGGCCAAAAATTATGATAAGCCCAAGTATAAGAAGATGATGAAGAGGGAATTAGTGTTATTTTATGATTAGCATAACAGGAAGTCCTAATAAATGCCTTACATGAATAAACTAAATGATGACAGAATGCTAATATTGCTAAAAAATATGGCTCCCTTAAAGGAGGGAGTCTGGAGGGTAACCAAGGATAAAAGAAGGGACTGCCATTTTTTACCGTAAGTTTTTTTAACAAAATTATTTGATTTTTAAGTGTCTATTACTTTGATGAAATTAAAAAATTAAATACAGAATCTAGCATTTAGCTTCAAAAGGAATGTAATCATCCTACACACTTTGTAATAGCCTTCCCAGGAAAATAAACTTACTCAAATGAGCTCAAAGGAGAAAAATACCAAGGAATTTATTTTTACAGTTAAGCAAATTCTCTAGAAATATACTCGTAGTTATATTTCAATGTTTTTTTTTTTTTTTTGGAGAGGTTTTTGCTATAGGGCACATATTTGCTATAGGGTGCATGCGCTCCCCAGACAGACACAGACGG
>NW_006206309.1:0-545 GCF_000334495.1 Tupaia belangeri chinensis | reverse complement strand
GGGGGATGGCCACGCTGCAATCCCTTCTCCTCCATTCTCCTCTCGGGATCTTGAGCACATACGCACACGCACCCGGGTCTGGGACGCGAACCGCAGTCAACTACATGGGAGTCCAGCGACATAGCCACTACGCTCACTGCTGGTCCCTCAAATTTTTTTCTATACGGTAGTGGGCAACACTCTATTTTTATCAAATGAAACTAATTAAGTGAAAATATGTTTTTAGAGCAGATCAGCATGAGAATTTTGTTTTCATTTCTATCATCTGCTGTGTAGAGTTTAATTGTTTCATCTCCTTAACTCTGTTGAGTCTTTATACATATGCAATGGAGTTTTGTGCATTTAAAAATCAAAAAAAAATGGAAATAATAAGTCTTAAACTATGATAATTAAGTTATCAGTGTTAACTAATTATGGCTAAATGTGTAGCATCTAAAGACCAGGGCTGTGTTTGATCATTCATATAATCATACAATATTATGTGAGGATGTGATTCGTATCTATAGAAACTAGAAAAAAAATGTATATGCAGTCAAGATAATTAT
>NW_006206308.1:550-774 GCF_000334495.1 Tupaia belangeri chinensis | reverse complement strand
ATTAGTTTCATTTGATAAAAATAGAGTGTTGCCCACTACCATATAGAAAACAATTTGAGGGACCAGCAGTGAGCGTAGTGGCTATGTCGCTGGACTCCCATGTAGTTGACTGCGGTTCGCATCCCAGACCCGGGTGCGTGTGCGTATGTGCTCAAGATCCCGAGAGGAGAATGGAGGAGAAGGGATTGCAGCGTGGCCATCCCCCTGGGGAGTGATTTCTCACT
>NW_006206308.1:0-483 GCF_000334495.1 Tupaia belangeri chinensis | reverse complement strand
AAAACCTCTCCAAAAAAAAAAAAAAAAACATTGAAATATAACTACGAGTATATTTCTAGAGAATTTGCTTAACTGTAAAAATAAATTCCTTGGTATTTTTCTCCTTTGAGCTCATTTGAGTAAGTTTATTTTCCTGGGAAGGCTATTACAAAGTGTGTAGGATGATTACATTCCTTTTGAAGCTAAATGCTAGATTCTGTATTTAATTTTTTAATTTCATCAAAGTAATAGACACTTAAAAATCAAATAATTTTGTTAAAAAAACTTACGGTAAAAAATGGCAGTCCCTTCTTTTATCCTTGGTTACCCTCCAGACTCCCTCCTTTAAGGGAGCCATATTTTTTAGCAATATTAGCATTCTGTCATCATTTAGTTTATTCATGTAAGGCATTTATTAGGACTTCCTGTTATGTTAGTCATAAAATAACACTAATTCCCTCTTCATCTTCTTATTATACTTGGGCTTATCATAATTTTTGGCCA
>NW_006206307.1:893-1309 GCF_000334495.1 Tupaia belangeri chinensis | reverse complement strand
TATCTCTTTACTTATTTTTTTTGTCTAGATGGTCTGTCTGGAGGAGATAGTGGAGTGATGAAGTCTCCAACAATCAATGTGTTGCAGTCTATTTCTCCTTTTAGCTCTAACAGTCTTTCCTTCATGTATTTGGGTGCACAGCTATTATGTGACTTAGGTGCATAGATATTTATAAGTGTTACATCTTCTTGGTGGATTAGCCTTTTTATTACTATATAGTGCCCTATATACTATACAGTCTGTTCATACAATTTTTGTTTTAAAGCCTATTTGGTCAGAAATTAGTATTGCAGCTTTTTTTTTTGGTTCCATTTGTTTGAAATACTTTTTTTTAACCATTCACTTTTAGTCTATTTATGTTTTTAACCATAAGATACAATTCATGTAGGCAAAAGATAGAGGTTGTCTTTTTGTTG
>NW_006206307.1:0-351 GCF_000334495.1 Tupaia belangeri chinensis | reverse complement strand
TCCTTTGTATTTCTTGTGTCTGGATGTGTGATTTTCCATGCCCTTTTTAGTTTCTTCACCTTCTGGGAGAACAATTATTCAAATGTTTAGATGTTTAATGGAATCTAGGATTTTTCATATATTATCCTCATTTTTTTGTTGTTAGTTTCTCTATCTTTTTTTTTTCTAGGTCAGCAATTTTATCTTCTACGTCAGATATTTGATCTTTAGCATGGTCTAATCAGCTTTTAGTACTGTGGAGAGAGTTTTTGATTTCCTGTAATACAGACATCTCCAGTAGCTCCCACTGATTCATTCTTATAGTGTCTATTTCTTCTTTTATATCATGGAAGTACTTCCTAATCTCCTGGA
>NW_006206306.1:0-650 GCF_000334495.1 Tupaia belangeri chinensis | reverse complement strand
CATTTTAATTTTCCTGTTAGCTGTTTGTTTGCTTCATCCTTTTAGGAGTCTGGACATGCACGCACACACACTGGCATGTCTCTCATGCCAGTGAATACAGAACTCAAACTGCACTGTCGGCCATGTGGGATCTGGTCACCTTAACCAACGTGCCATGGATGGCCCAGCTCTGTTTCTCATTATATATAGGCAAAGCTGTTATCCTTGAGATTACAGTATTGTCCTTAATGTTTCACAGTATTTTCTGTTAACAATATACATAAAGACAGAACTTTTGCAACCATGTAGATCTCTAAACCATGACCATTTTATGTGGTATAGGTGTTAAATTTAATATATTTACATGGGTTACAAACCCCACAAGAAACACCACAAGAAAATGTTATCACTTTAAACAATTCCATATGTATTTTAAGTAAGTGAAAAAGTATAAAAAGAACACACTGTCTTTTGCATTTAACCAGGGATCTGCCATTTCTTATGCTTCTCATCTTGCCTGAGTCTGGGTTTCCTCTGGCATCATTTCCCTTACCCTGAAGAACTTCCTGTCCCATTTGTTACAGCGCAGGTCTGACATGAAACTGTTTATTTGAAATTCATTCTGGAAAAGCATTTTGCCAAATATAGAATTATAAGTTGACATTTATTGT
>NW_006206305.1:0-785 GCF_000334495.1 Tupaia belangeri chinensis | reverse complement strand
GTCAGCAAATTCCAAAGGCCTGTTCTGAAAGCTTGTTTCTAGGCAGACAACCTCTGAGTCCTTAGACTATCCTTCCTGATCACGTTTCTTTATGCTTGAGGCTCTGGGCAGTAATGTAGCTATTTGAGTTCTGGGGCCTAGAGACAGTCACAACAATTGTATAAATCATGGGGAGTTATTTTACCCCCACACCAGATACCACTCAATAAAAATCCTGACACCAAGGCTTGAGTGACCTTCCTGAGTTGGCAACACATCACACATTGTTGCTAGAATTAAACATGTGTCTGTGTAGCTCCACTGGGAGGGGACACCTGGAAGATTGCTCTGGCTTCTTCTGGACTTCAGCCTAAGCACCTTTCCCTTTGCTAATATTCATGTAGATTCTTTCAGTGTAACAGCCTGTCATTATGAGTTAGATAAGTTTCCTGTGTTTTTTCAGTCTTCATAAATATTTGAGACCAAAATGGTCTTGGGAAACTTGGGATCCCCAGTGGTATTGGCAAAATGAGCATGACTCTCTACACTAAAGTGTCCTATGAACAGTTCTCAACAGACAACAGGCTTTCTGGCTCGAGGATGGGAATTCCAGTGTAGACTGACAGCATCTTGTTTAGGAGTTTTCATACCACAAGCAACTGGGGGAGAAACTCCACTTAAGTAAAATAGGAACAAAGCACTTTTGTGGCATGGTTGGGGTGTGTTTTCCTTACACTGAGGAAGGAGATGAGCAACAAAAAATCTTCCAGGGCATGTGATCAGCCCTGTAGACACATGGGGAAGCC
>NW_006206304.1:0-1823 GCF_000334495.1 Tupaia belangeri chinensis | reverse complement strand
AATGGCTCATTAAGGGAAATCTCCTTGCCTTATTCCCAAGATAAGTCCTGCCTCTATTCCGAGAACAGGGTCATATGGACAATTTCACTCTGAATTCTCACTAACTGTAAAACATACTAATACTTGAAGATGAAAACTAACTATATAGAAGAAGTGTAGAAGAGAGTAAGCTGAATGGCATGAGTAAGCAATTTTTTTCCATTGGGACATTGTGAAAGAAGGGTCAACTCAGTCCTGCTGTTTGTATGTCCTGTGTGAAGGTGCCAGTGAAGAAACTCACCCCAGAGCTGTCTTGCCCCATCATATCTCTCCACAAACTGCCAAATACTTCTTTTCCAGGTCATATTTTAAGTATAAGAACCTTCTGAAAAATCAAGCCATCTGGAGGAGAAATTGGAAAAGGCATTGCGGAAAGATCATGCCCTCTGGGGGTGCTTTCTCTCTCTCTCTGGCTAGAGCACATACACTCTAGAAATTAAAAATAAAATGAGGCCTGAGGCTTGTCCCTGATTTTTTCAAGTGCATGTGGTACATTTCCTGGTGCAACCTCTAACCAAGTATGACAGGGCAGCAGAGTAGCCCCTGAGACAGAGTTGACTTACCTGTCCATGCCCTGGGAAACCTCCTCCTCTCTCACAGAACTGTCTTCCCTGTGGTTAGTCTCTCTGTGACTGGGTCACCATGAGGAAGGCAGATCAATAGCTTTTGAGACAACCAAGGTTGGCATTATTTGCTCTCTGACAGTTTTGGAAACCTGAAGAGAAACCTTGAAGAATATTCTTAACAATCATTGAAAATACAATTTGAACCAAGAAACAGAGCCAAAGAATTTAAAGTGGATGCTTAACAGACAGGCAATTCACAGAAGAGTTGCCCTGCCCTCCAGGATTCCAGGGAGATGTGCCCCTGGCTGAGCACAGGGGAAGAAGTTTGGGCAGGAGTAGGACTGCATCATTGGAGTTGGAGTTAGAGTTGAGGCTGCAGCTCAATCAGCAAAGAGACCTCCCAGGCAGGTCTGGGGCCTAAGGGCAGTGCATTCCAAGACTCCAGTCAGGGCTGCTCTGTACTGCTCTGTGAGGCAAGCACTTTACCAGCAGTCAAAAATATATATATATATATAACTCTTTAGTCTTTTTCTTGAAAAAAGCAAAGCCCCCTCCACACTGAATAAAGCCAAGTGAGTGTGAATTTCTCATTCCATACAGTACAGGGAAGAGTGTGTCAAGGCTGCCACTTCAGGGGATCATGAATGGCCAAAAATGGGGTAGAATGTGCCTGAGGCTGGCCAGATGGTCAGCTTGACCCACTCCCTGCCCCACCTGCTCCCTGAGGTGGTGCTGTAGGACTCATGGTTCCTGTGTCCAGGCCATACTCAGAGACTGGGATAGTACTCAATCCCCTAACTCTTAAAAGTTGCCAGGGCAACCATCTTAAACCCATTACCCTGCCTAGAGCACCTGCTTGTCTGTGTTTAAGGCCCTTCCCTTGCTTCCACCAAAAGAGGGGCACTGTCATTCAGCATCCCCAAAGGTTGATGGGGTGCCAGTTCCATCTCTCCTACACTAATTGTTCATAGTGAGCAGGGCCTCCGTTCAAACCTGTACTAGGTGGGATCTTGGAACCTTGTATTTCTTTAGGGAGGCACCTACTGTTGGGGACTCCAGTGCACCTTAACTGCTGCCAGACCAGCTAGTTTCCAAGTCTTCACAGGCAAGGCTCCCCCTGCTGGCTCACTGGTGGTGATTTTTTGCTTTCTCTCTCTCTGGTGAACAGATGTGTCCAATAGCAAAAGCATGTCTAAAAACAAAATACAGCTCCTTTTA
>NW_006206303.1:11302-16027 GCF_000334495.1 Tupaia belangeri chinensis | reverse complement strand
TATTTGTTAAAAATAAAGGTCTTTTAAAAAACCTGGATAGTAGAAACTAACAGTTAATGAACTGTTAATAAAATACTAAGTTATCAAACAAACAAACATTTAAGTGGTTATATTAACATTTTAGTTTGTAAAGATGCCCTATTTTATTTTCAGCAAGAATTGAAGATATTCCACATTTTGTTAAACCATAGCTTACTAAGACAACTTTTTGAGTACTCCCTTCCAGCTCCCCTTACATTTTGATCCTCATGACATTAGGATGAGATAAATACTTGTTTCTCTGTAAGCATTCCTCCACAGGTTTCAGTCTTTCTCTTTCCATAACCATTTCCCTCTAAATAAAGTTTAAGTCTTTTCACTGACATACAAAAACATAACTTCTGCCTATTTATTGTTTTGAAAAATCCTTGTATTTAGTTTTATTTATGTATTTACATATTTTAATTTGATCAGAGAAGGACAGAGTGAGAGACTGAAAGAATGACAGAGAGAGAGGGGAAAAGTGAGAAAGCAGGCTGCCAGGGTCCAGGACTCGAACCATGGTTGGCCACATCAGAGTCCATTGTCTTTAACTGCCACACCACCTGCTGGCTCCTGTCTATTAGTTTTTCTATCAGCCTGTTTCTAATATTCTTTAATGCATAATCTCATTTGCAAGTCTATTTCCTCATCCACAGATCTATTGACAATATTTAATCACTTTCTATCTCTTCTCTCCCTCCTGTTACTCTAATCTCACTTCATTTCCAAATGCAGCAATCCCTGAGGCTCAGTCCTGTCCATTTCTATTCCTCTTTTAAATGATCCCAGAGTTCCTTTAGTCTCAAAGCTTCAAGTCAGATTCCTTAATCTGCATTTCTAGCCCTGGCCTCTTTTAAGCCATTTGTTCATGAATCTCTTTGTTCTAGTTCACTTTTCACAGACAGAATCCTCAAACACACACTCATAACTTACTTCTTGGTGTCGTTACTTATTTTATTTTAATTTCTTTTATACATTCAATCACATATGTCACTTAGTTTGTAAAGTGAATATTCCAACATGAATGCATTTCTCAGCAGTCCAGCTGGGAATACTATACACATTATCATCAACAAATAATAAACTCTTTCTGTGTCCCATAAGTGTCTCGTCTATTTTTCTTTTCTTTTTAAAATTTTTTGGAGAGGTTTTTGCTATTGGGCACGTGTGCTCGCCAAACAGACAGAGAGAGATAGAGAGACAGAAAGTGAGAAATCACCCCCAAGGGGGGATGACCACGCCACAATCCCTTCTCCTCCATTCTCCTCTCGGGATCTTGAGCACACACACACATGCGCCCAGGGTGAGTTTAAGCCACCGGGTCTGGGACTCGAACTGCAGTTGACTACGTGGGAGTCCAGTAACATAGCCATTACGCTAACTGCTGGTCCCTCTATTTTTCTTCTTAATGTCTTTCCTCAGACACTACTTGTTTTCCCACCCTCTCCTCACACTGAATCTGGTGTGAGATATAACCACTTTTTTTGTTTCTATATCCTCTAGTCATTCAGTTTTAGACATAGAGTGTGGGGAGTTGGTATATATTAAATGGAGACATACAGTGTTTCTCCTCCATAGCCTGGCTTGATTCACTCAGCAGTACATCTTTCATATTCATCCTTTGAAGTTGGCTTATCAATGCTCGTTTTAGTTCTTATTGGTGTTATTTGGAGTGTAGGATATTCTCTAACCTCTGGAGGCACCCTCACACAAGATGCTTACAGGCACATATTGTGTTGTTTTTCTTTTAGAATCCAAACTTTCCCACAAGGGTCAGATGAGCAATCGCTTGCCCTTGGTTTCTTTCGAACTATTTCCTTTTCCATACAAATCTGATCTTACAGTCATGTTTTTCTTTTTTCCCTTAAAATTTTATTTAACTTTATTATCATTTTTTAAATTTGACCAGAGAGAGACAGGAGAGAGACAGAGAAAGAGGGAGAGAGGGAAAGTGACAAAGCATATAGATAATGAGGTCTCTTGAAGATATGACCCAAGGCTAAACATGAATTCATTTCTGTTTTAAATAGACCTTATATACATAGCCTGAGGGTAATTTTATACAGTGTTTTCATATTGCAGTGTAAATATATATTGAGTGGATACATACAATATCTTTCTTTCATAGCCTGGCTTACTTCACTCAGCAATAGATCCTCCATATCTGACCACTTTCTATCAAATTCCAGGGTCTTGTTATTTTTTATGGCTGAGTAGTATACCATAGAGGATATATACCACACTTTTCCAATCCATTCACAGTTTTGGGCATTTAGGTTGGTTCCATGTCTTGGCAATTGTGAATAATGCTGCAATAAACATTGATGTGCAAGCACTTTTCTGACTGAGCATGATATCTGCTGGTCCCAACATCTTAAATTCCTTTCAGAGCACACTCAATTATATTTTGAACCTTGAAGCCCATCACTGCTATCTCTTTTTCTCAGTCCAGATTATTCAGTTCAAAATTGCATCCATACTATCTATTTATTCAGGAAGTCTCTAGTCTAAGTTTTTAAGAGATGAGACGCTTTTGGAAAAGATAGGGGCTAATGCTGCATTTTATTATATTTTTCAATTCCCAAAATAGACTTCAAAGGGGCTAATAATTCTTTCATATTCCTAATGCATTTGCATGGAATATACAAATAATCCCTATTTTTTTTTTTGGTTAGGATCTCCATATGTCACAATTCTACTGACCCTCCAAAGAAGGTGGGACTAAAGGCATACATCATTGTAGGGTGGTGGATGAGGAAATGAACCTAGGACTCTCATGTGGCCTCTGCCTACAAAGCAGTGACTGCCAACATGCAATACCATGGATGGGCCCTTTGTTATTTTTGAACCAGTTTATTAAGTTTTGGATACTCTTAAATGTTTTCCATTCTTGACATTTATGTCAGGGGGATGTCCCCTGGCTCACTCACTCACAGAAATCTCCTTTACCAACATGTTACTTGTATAAAAGCATGCTAATAAAATGGGGCTATTTTATTTTAAATCGACAAAAAGTACTTTTTAATGTATTTGACCAGAAAAGACTGGAGGAGTCTGACCCGGCAGGGCTCCAGGATCTGAGTATAGCTTTGGTCAGCTCAGCATGTTGGCAAAGCTGCTGTTGTATGCCCCCCAACCCCCCGACCTATGAGCAAAGCTTGGGTCAATTCAGCATGTTGGCAAGGCTGCTTGCTATATGCTCCAGAAACTGTGGTAGCCTTGCTGGGAAGTGACCTCCCTCTGACTCCCTGATATACTACTATAAAAGAATTACGTAGTTCTCTCATATATCCTTGTAGTAAGATTTCCCCAAAATTCCCCAACCACTCCCCTTTACCTGGACCACTTACTGTTAATTACAATGCTTCATCCATGCGGTCACAATGGAGGGTGTGCTGAAGTCCTTTTTGACCTTTGGAAGGTCTTTCAAGACACATTTAACATAAGCTTAAAAATAATCTCTTAGGTCAAAACTGACCCAGGACACTGCGCCCCACTGTAGCTAATGTTCTGACAAAATACATGACAGTGGTGCCACAGGCACAATAGAATGCTTAGGTATACCACAAAGTTTTTCATTAACTTGTTAGTCACTTTACCGCCAGTTGAAAATAGCTGTCCCCGCCCTCACCAGTGAACAGTAACTTCACCCCTTCAGGATAGGTAAATATATTAAGATTCCTTAATTAAATTTTAGATCTCTATAAAATTATATAAATATCATTCTTTATTGAGATCCATAAGAACTAATGTCTGTACTTGAGATTTTCTTTTTTAGCATCGCACCCAGTAATCGCAAGACAGCTGCCGCCAAGTATTGACTGATAATTAACTCTGCCTGCTGGAACTGTTCTCTGAAACCATGCTCCCAGAAGTTCCCAAAAGCCTGCTTACATCAATCAAACAATTGTTGAATTGTATCAATGATTAATAGACCTGCCCTTAATCAAACCCTGAATGGAATCTATGATCTCTATTGTTAAAACTTTATGAATTGATAATTAGAACATGTAGCCCCTCATCCGTTTACTTGCATGTATCAAATTTTCAATAAAAAGGCATGATGATTTCTAGCAGTGGTCACTCTTCAGAGAGAGATCTCGGGAAAGTGTCCGACTGAGGATGGGCATGAAAAGGCACCGAGGCCTTAGTCTTCCTTTCCAGTGCCACCTCTGAGTCACCCCACCCCCATGGAGGCTGGTCCCTGGCAAAAGACCAGTCAACCAAATGCTCTAGTTCCCCTGATAAGTGAATCTGTGTAATAGAGCTGTTGAACCTCACTATTGTGATTTAATGAAGTTGGTTAGCAGCATCTGCCTTGTTGACAGAAATAACCAACTCTGCAGAAATAACAGGGTGGTTTATTTCTAAACTTGAATATGTGTGATTGACCCAGAGAAAGGTAAATGACTTTTTCAGGATTCTCAGATACAGGGATCCTTTTATTTGGTTTTGAAATCAAGGGACAAAGGCTTGGAAACAGTTTTTCCATTGATCTGGCCCATGAGGGTAGGACATTTGGGAGCAGGGAGTGGGGGCTTGTAGGTTATAGGTGGGTTGCACACTTTTTAGATTGGTGATTGGAAGATCTGTGTCTTGGGAAGAGATTTAAGAATATACTGTAAAGGATCTAATATACATTTCAAAGATACTATGCCAGGGACAGGATGTAGAAAGAATACTGCAGTCAATGGGAATAAATGG
>NW_006206303.1:1948-11103 GCF_000334495.1 Tupaia belangeri chinensis | reverse complement strand
CAGAATTACTGCTCAAAAAGTAAAAATAACCCAAATGTTATAACCCAAATCAGAGTATGAATGGACACACAAACTGTGGCATATAGGAACCAACAGATCATGTAGCAGTTTTGTCACTGAACTCCCACAGTTGACTGCAGTTTGATTCCCATACCCAGCAATTTAAAACTCATGCCAGGTTCCTGTGCATGAGTGCCCAGAATCTGAAGCGGAGAATGTAGGAGAAGAAACTGCAGCATGGTCATCCCCTGATGGGGTGATTTCTTGCTTTCTGTCTGTCTATCTCTGTCTCTCCACTGAGCACATGTGCCCTATAACAAAAACCTCTTCAAAAAATAATTAAATAAATACATAAGTAAATAAAATAGGACATATATTATATAATGTTTTCAGGTAATCACCATCATTTTCATAAAAATTTTACCATCAAAATCATGGATTATGTAAATTCAGTCAAAATCTTTATAGTTAAGAGGACTTCTATCACTAATAGCAAACAGTATCAATATAAACACAATAAATATTTTTAGCTATGAGTCTTTTTATATTGTCCCAAATATTCCTGTATACAACTACTAATATTTTTTTAAAAAATGTTTTATTGTGACAGAAACTTACCAAATAAACTTACTGAACTTGTTCTTACCTGGTTCTTCTGAAGCTCTTCAATTTTGTTTGCTTGCTTTTTGGCTGTAACTTTTAACTCAAAATTTTCATTTTCAAGCCTAAAATGTATATTTTAAAATAATCATTCTCACAGATAAATTAAAAAAACATAATTTCTCTAAGTGTAATTATTCATTTTTAAAGGTTATTTGTTTTATCTCTTTCATAAGAGAAAGACAGACTGAAATAGAGCAAAGGAGAGAGAGACAGGAAATCAAGACATGGTCTTTTCACACCATAGTCCCCTCCCAGCCCCCTAGCTGGCCTGTAACCCTGTAGCCAGCCAGGATCACAGACATGCAAGTATATACCCCCAACATGATTCAGATAAATCAGAGATCCAAATCCCAAGGAGCCAAGTGGCTCCACCATTGCAGAGCAGTGCATTGTTCTGGACCTACATAAGTTCTTAAAAGTTTCAAAAACAGATTATTTTGCAACTGTCCCATTTTTGTAGCTATGCTTGTAGATAATGTGCAACAATATGCAAAAAAATCTACATTTCAAAATAGTTATTTTTAAAATTTATCATTTAAGGTTATTTATCATCATAATTATTATTTTTAAATTTTGATACGGGCATTCACCAGAGAGAGACTGAGATAGAGAAAGAAAGGAAAAGTGAGAAAGCAAACCACCAGTTCCCAGACTTGAACCATGGTTGATGATGTGAGAGTCCAGCACCCCAACCATAATGCCACCTGCTGGCTCCTTAAAATAGCTTAAAGTCAAGAATTTCCTTAGTTTCCCAGAGTATATTATATCTGATGTAATTCTCACACTACGTTGTTTAAATTCATTACAAATACTGAAGTTATTTTGTATGCTCCTTTAAATTGCAGTTTTGTAGGAGATACTGCATTTTCTGAGCACATTTTACAGCCTTTGTGTGTCATTTCTGTGCTTGCAACTACAAGAATTAAAAAATGCAAACAAAAGCTTTACTAAAAATCTCGTCCAAATCTCCCCATCACCCATTCTGTAACTAAAATTTTATTGAACCAGAACCACACCCCTTCCTCTTCATGTTCTCTGTGATTACTTCTGTGCCATAACTGTAGAGCTTAGTTGTTCAGCTTTGTTTGAAAAGTTTTTGCCTTAGGACATGTGTGCTCATGGATGGGGAAGATGAAGAAGTGAGAGAGAAAGTGAGAAATCAGCCCCCCAAAACAGCTGTGCCCCAATCCCTTCTCCTCTATTCTCCCGGGGTCTTGGGCACACATGCATGTGCTCAGTGTGATTTTCAAGTGACCGGTCCTGGACTCAAAACATGGTGGGCCATAAGAGAGTCCATCAATGTAACCGCTTCACCCTCTGCAGGCCCTCAGCTTAACTGTTATACAACAGCAATCTTATGGTACATAAAGTGCAAAATAGTATCCACTACAGAAAAGTTTACCAACCATCTCTTTAAGCCTAACACACATTATTCTTCTTTTACAATTATATTTTATCAGATAAATACTTTGATTTACAAAACTGGCCTAATGGGGAAAGATAGGAAGTGACTTTATGGTAAAAATTTACGTTTTTTGTGTTCCAAATACCACTACCTCAACTATAACTTTAAATATTCATACATATAAATGACCATGACTATGCCAGTGATTATGAAAATTAACATGATGCTTTAGCTGACAGCAGATCCATGAACAGTCTGATATAATCAACATGGAAGCCAGAATACTTTGTCTGAGCCCAGTTCCACCAGTTACCGGCAGTGTTGCCTTGTGAAAAGTATCATTCTTTGTCTCTTCAATTGTAAAATGAACAAAATAATAATATCTATGTCACTGGGACACTGGAAAGATTAAATTAGGACATGTACAACAGTATTTAGAAGCATAAGTAGCAGATAGTGAGCTATATACAATATATGCTGTTAGTATTATTGCTACTGTATTTTGTTGTTATTTATAGACATCTTTATAATGTTTTACTTCAAAGTAATCCCAGTAAAAAAGATAAAAGGAAATGACATTTTAATATTAGCTTGAATGCATTTGATATTCCTGATTTGTTTGTCTTCAGGAAATAGACAACCATATGTGATTTTTAGAACTGCTCATTTAAACACATATAATTATGTTAAATTTTCTCTTATGAGAACACAACTGTTCCCTTTAAGGCAAAAAAAAAATCAGCTTCTGAGGTGATAGTGTAATATTTGTAAGAGTTCTTCAATTTGACTGAATGAAATCAGTCCATTATTTTAGTTCCCTGGTTTCATGATTCCTTATAAGTTTTGCTTTCCAAGTGGGCAGGAGAATTAGTCTCTTTGTGCCTGATTGCTTCATTTTTATTAGACTAGTTTTACTTGAAAATGAAGAACTTTCAGAATCACTGAATCAACCAGAGGTAGGAAAACCACATTGGAAGAGGAGATAAGGACTTACAACCTCACTGACGTATCTCACGTCAAATAAAACTTACAATCTATAGATTTAATGTAGTTGAATGAAATGCAAACATTTAGCTCAGACAATGAAAATATTCTATTAATCTCACATAAGAATATTTGCAGTTAAGTATTAGCTTGATCAACACAACCTGTTGGAGAGAGCAGAGAAATTTGAACTGGGAAAACCTTTGGCTACTCAGTGTTCAGCTAAATTGTGCTTCAAGACACTATCAGAGATTGACAAATATGACTTTGCTATCATTATTATATACATTTTTAAATGTTTATTTATTTATTTATTTATTTGGGGGAAAGGTTTTTGCTATAGGGCGTGTGCACTCGCCAGACAGACAGAGAGAAACATAGAGACAGAAAGCGAGAAATCACCCCCCAGAGGGAATGGCCATGCCGCAATCCCTTCTCCTCCATTCTCCTCTTGGGATCTTGGGCACGCACGCAAGCGTGCCCGGCGTGAGTTTTAAGCCACCAGGTCCAGGACGCGAACCGCGGTCTACTACGTGGGAGTCCAGCGACATAACCATTATGCCAACTGCTGGTTCCCATTATTTAAAACATTTTCTGTAGGGCATGTGAACTCATTAGAAAGAGATGGAGAGAGAGAGGGAAAGTGGGAAAGTAGGACTTGAACTGTGGTCAATCCTGTGGGAGACCAGTGCCTTTACCATCACACTTCCTGCTAGCCACTCACTACTGTATTTTACATTCCAATAAAATCTGATGCTTTAGGTAGGTGGCATGCCACTAGACATCACACTGACTCATCTTCACACCACTGTATGAAGTGGCAGCAAGAGAGAAGCAAGGCCCAGAGTTCACCCCAGTGCTTCAGAGACTTTTCACTGTCCCACCAGCCAACGCCACCACTCTTCACTTCAAACCGGAGAGAGCTTGCTTTCTCTGTACTACTCAGGGTGCAGGGTCACATACTGAGTCACGCACAGCATCTCCTGGATTGAATGTGCATAACTTACATGACCATTGCAGGTGACCTGACGCCTGGACCTGGAAACAGTGCTTTCTTTTGCTAAATCAAAGTTCCCGAACAGGTTCCTTCCCAGCAACCACTTAGGTCAGGCTGTGCATTAGCAGCTCTCTGAAGAGATGATATATGTTACCGTGTTGTCTCAGCTGAAGCCAGGACTTTCTGGTAGAAAAGTATTACATATCTATACAAAAACCACTCCTGGCTACATAATAAAGGGAGGCAAATTTAGCTTTTTTTCTCCTTTCCATACTGAAAAAAAAAATGAACATTTGATTTTACAATTCCCCTACAATTTTAACTGCTTCAAATATGGAAAAAGATTTTTATTATTTTAATATCTCAAAGAAGAAGTTTCTGGCATGGTATAGAGTAGTTAATTTTATCTTAATGATTGGTTAAGTTAAAAAATATTTTCAATTCACAGAAATGTAGGTGACATGCACATCACATATTACTCCCTCCTTAAACAGATGTATACTTAGACTAAGATTATCTCTCATGACAAAACAAAAGCAATGTAAAATTGTTAAACTGTTCTGCACACACTAGACAAGTGCTAAAAAGAGAAGGGCAGTTAAACATAACAGTCAGAGAAAGCTTCAAGAAGGAGAAATTGTGATCCTAATCTGAATAAATGAAGTTAGATGAACAGAAGCCAAAAACATGGAAAGCACAGCACAGAGATTAAAACAAAAATATAAAAGAAGGTTGTCTTCTGAAATGAGTATCCTGAAACACTTCATTATCCAACCAGCTATCGATGAACAGTTAACATGTTAAATTTTATACGTACTTGACTTCTCATTTGACTTACTTTCTTCTTTAAATCCTGAATTTTATCTTCTAAATTAATGTGATTACATGATGTAAGCTCCAGTGAAGCCTCCAGCATAGTTTTTATAGGGCATCAGTCAGATTTTGTTGAAGCTGTTTTACTATTAGTGTTCAAAGATCAATCTATTCAGTAGTGGTGCAGAGAAGACAACAACAATGCAACTGCCTAAGACGCATTTATTTTTCCAGCTAGCTGGGAACTGAGTTTCTGCCCAAAACAGTGGGTTGCAACAAGGACCCTGAACCTAGTTTAGAGGGGCCTTTTATGGCTTAGGAGGGCAATACAAGATACACTGTCAGTAACTTTCCATAGTATGCAGCACACAAGGGAGGGGGTATGTGAAGTTAAGGTCCAGTTGTTACTGCCTGCTTGAGTCTAGATAAGAAATCTCAGTTAAAGTTAGGTAAACCTTGAGGGACCAGCAGTTAGCATAATGGCTATGTCGCTGGACTCCCACGTAGTCAACTGCGGTTCGAGTCCCGGACCCGGTGTCTTAAACTCACGCCGGGCACATGTGCGTGTGTACCCAAGATTCTGAGAGGAGAATGGAGGAGAAGGGATTGCGGCGTGGCCATCCCCCCTGGGGGGTGATTTCCTGCTTTCTGTCTGTCTGTCTCTCTCTGTCTGTCTGGTGAGCACACATGCCCTATAGCAAAAACCTCTCAAAAAATAAAAGAAAAAAGTTAGGTAAACCTTGTCCTGGCACCACCAGGCCAGCCCATCCTCTGCTTATTTAAGAGTTCCTGTCCTCTGTTTATACATATGCTAACTCATCCTAACATATGCTAACTCGGCCTATACTAACTCAGCCTAATATATGCTAACTGGACCTAACATTCCCCCCTCTAGTTGTACATAATGAGGAATCATTCTCATTGGCACTGTTAAGTGATTTACAGAAGTAGAAGAGCATTAGATTAAAACTTTAAAGAATAGTACTTTTGTCCTTGTTAAGGTGGGCATAGCTTTGTCTCAGGAGTATAAACTGAACAACGTTCAGGCGATTTTTTATAAACTGTACTATTCTGTTTATGACACACAGGCCAAAAGTGAGTAGACAAAGTGAAATAAGCAGGGGCCTAACAGGGTGGAGATTAGGGTTGTCATTCAAGGGGATTTATTAAACCAAGTTTCAAACCAACCTTTATTAGCTCCTCACTCTATTTTTCTTTTTGCTAGTCCTTCCCTGATTTTAGCCATATAGTCATGAACTATTCCAGAGTGGTCAGCATTTTTATCATTGTCCTGTTGAGAAGGAGGCACAGGTTGGTCCAAAGATATGGATATCTGGAGTTTTAGGGGATTGAGCGGGTGGTGTTACATGGGCCACTCCTTTTCAGCTTGCATGTCTTCAGTCAATGAGGCTAGACGCACGTGTGAATGGTGAATCCACAGTCCGATTCCATCCACCTTTAAAGCAGTAGGGGTAACCAAAAGAGCCATATAAGATCCTTTCCATCTTGATTCCAAAGTGCGTGTCCTGTGTCTTTATTTTGACCAAATCTCCTGGGACTATACCATGTTCCGGGTCTGTAGGGTCCCTAGCTTCATGGAGTGCTTGGACTAAGGGTCAAATTGTTTCTTGTACCTGATGAAGGGCCTTTAGGCTAGTTTTATCATCTACAATCCCTTCAGGTATCAACATTGGAAGGTTACAAATGCGTATAAGGGGTGTTGCCCCATATATGATTTTAAATGGAGTCACTCCATGGACATAAGGGGAGTTATGAACTCAGAACAAGGCAGAAGGTAGGAGGGTCACACAGTCTCCACCAGTCTCAAGGGCTAATTTAGATAAGGTCTCTTTTAATGTTCTATTTATTCTTTCTATTTGCCTGGAACTCTGTGGGTTGTATTTACAGTGTAACTTCCAATCAGTTCCCACAGCCTAGGCTAGTCCCTATAGCACTTACTGATGAAAGCCGGGCCATTGTCTGAGCTTAGTGTTTCGGGAACCCCATACTGGGGTATGATTTCCTCTAATAGGGTCTTTAGTGACTATTTGAGTTATTTCTCGTTTTGTGGGAAAAGCCTCTACCCACCCCGAGAATGGATCAACCATAACTAGAAGATATTTATACCCATATTTTCCCGGTTTTACCTCTGTGAAGTCCATTTCCCAGTCTTGTCCCAGAGCCCTCCCCTGGAACCAAATACCTGTGTGGAGTGGCCCCCATCAGCTCGGTTTCATAGCCTGGCACTCTTGGAAGCAGTCTATGCGGTGATGAATGTGTCTTCTTTGGTTGGGAAATTGTAATTGCGCCGACTGCAGGAGCTGAAGTAATTTCTGTTCACTAAAATGAGTAGCCAAATGGAGATCTGCCATATAAGAAAGTCCCAGCACCTCCAGCAAGATTAGACTTTGTGTGTGTGTGTGTGTGTGTCCTTTCCCATCCCGTAGAGTCAGGGGCGTGCATTTGTTGTTCTCCATCCATTCCTGGTCACTGGAGGAGTAGTCGGGGCATAGAAGTCGACCTGGAAACTCTGGTATTAGCAGGTTGAGAGACAGGGTGAGAACTGCAGATGTGATTGTGGCTTGTTTCGCTGCTTCATCGGCCAGATTATTGCCAACAGCTTCAGGGGTCTTGGCGGCTTGGTGGCCTGGAACATGCACTATTGCAATTGCTCAGGTTTTTACACTGCCGCTAATAACCGCTGGATTTTGGGAAGATTGTGTACCTTTCCTCCATCCACAGTAACAAAGCCCTCTCCCGATAGGTTGCACTGTGGATATGGACAGTCCCAAAAGCGTAACTGCTGTCCGTGTAAATGGTAGCACACTTTCCTTCTGCTCGTTCGATAGCTTCTGCCAGGGCAATCAGTTCAGCCTTCTGGGTGGAGGTTCCCGCTGGCAGGGAGGAGCTCCAAATTAAGTTCCTGCCCTGGTCTATCTCTGCTGCTCCTGCCTTATGTATTCCATCTTGCACAAAACTACTCCCATCAGTATACCAGATTACCTTGCTGTTTGGCAAGGCCAAGTCCTGGAGGTCATGTCGTACGTGGAAGATCTCTGCTAGGATTTCTTGGCAGTCATGTACCGGCTTAGCCAAATCTGGGTTAGGCAGCAACGTGGCCAGATTCAAGGAGGTGGGCTCTGAAACAGTGACTCGCAGGACATCTAGGAGCAGTTCTTGACAATGAGTCAACTGCACGTTGGACATCCATCACCCTGGAGGGATACCCTCAACAGCATGGGGAGTTATTACTTTGAGGTGTTGCCCGAACGTCAATTTATCTGCATCCCTAACCAACATTGCCACAGCGGCTATGATGCTCAGAAAATGGGGCCACAGAGCCACTACAAGACCCAGTCTCTTTGACAGGTAAGCCACTGGACATTTCCAAGGCCCCAGCTGCTGCATGAGCACCCCTTTTGCAATTCCCCCTTTTTCAGCCACATGAAGAGTGAAAAGCTTAAAAGGGTCTGGCAAGGCTAATGCCGGGGCCTCAAGGAGGGAGGCCCTGGGTCTCAAAGGCTAACTGTTGTTCAGGCCCCTATGTCCTGGGCATTTTTTCTTTAGTGACCTCATACAAAGTTTTAGGTAATTCCACACAACCTTGTATCCACAGCTGGCAATAGCCCACAGTGCCTAGGAACTCTCGAACTTCCCTGGCTGAAGCAGGGACTGGTAGTCTCAAAACAGTTTCTTTCATAGCTTCTGTCAGCCATCTCTTTTCTTCATTGAGTCTATATCCCAAATATACAACAGTCTGTTTACAAATTTGGGCCTTCTTAGCACTGGCATGATAGCCTAGTGGGCCTAGTGCCTGCAAGAGGTCCTCTGTAGGCTTTTTACATTTTACTTCAGAAGAGGTGGCTAGGAGGAGGTCATCAACATATTGGAAAAGTGTTATGGAGTCATGATGTTGACAAAAGGAGCATAAGTCCTTCTGTTAACCTCTCATAGGTCTTGAACAGGCCTGAAATTGTTTCCCCCTGGTTTATTTACTGGGAGCAACGGAGTGTTCCAGTTTGAGTGACAAGGTCTAAGGATGCCTGCCTGCAACAGGCGATTGATGTGTGGAGCAATCCCTTGTCTTCCTTCTGCCATCATGGGGTACTGGCCGACTCAGACATGCTGAACTGAGGATTTAAGTTCGACTATTACAGGGGCCTGATGGGCCATGAAACCTATTCCTGACACTTCCGCCCAGGCTTGAGGAAACCTCTGAACCCAAGGATCTAGTTCTGTAGGACATAAATGGTTTCCCTGTGGTCCTGATTTTGGCTGGCCATACAGGCAATG
>NW_006206303.1:1295-1866 GCF_000334495.1 Tupaia belangeri chinensis | reverse complement strand
GGGATAGAAGTGGATTTGTGCCTGTACTTTGGTCAATAAATTGCATCTCAGCAGGGGTGAAGGGCACTCTGGAATAACCAGGAAGGAGTGGGTGACCCGATGTCGACCCAAATCCACTTGGCGCTCTGTTGTCCATCGGTAAGTCTTAGATCCGGTGGCACCTTGAACAATGCTAGTCTTGTTTGAGAGAGGCAGGGAAGGGGTATTGAGAACTGAATTTTGAGCTCCTGTGTCTACCATATAGTCCACGTGTTTCCCCTCCACAGATGCAGTTACCTAAGACTCGGGGAGGGGCTCCGAGTCCCATCTCCCCTAGTCACTGTCTGCTCCAGTCAAGAATTGAGGGTCCCCTTGTGTTGCCAAACCCTGTCCGACTAAGTCAGGACCATCCTTTGTTTCTAGTGCCCATACTTTTTACAACAGGCACATTGATTTATGTCCACTTTAGGATGAGTCCCCTTGTTCTGGGGACCCCATGGATTCTTTTCCCCTTTAATTCTAGCTAGGAGGATTTTAGCCATCTGCTCGTTCTGTTTCTGATGAAATTTTCTATCTTCTTTTCTAACTCTTT
>NW_006206303.1:0-409 GCF_000334495.1 Tupaia belangeri chinensis | reverse complement strand
CTGCCTCTGCCTGAGCCTGAGGTGCTACTGCAACATAAGTTGGTGGATAGGGTTCTGAATCTAGATCTGCCAATGAAGAGTAATTCTAGAGTCCTCTTGAAAGACTGTTTTTTTTGTTTTGTTGTGTTTGTTTTTTTTTTAATGGTCTTTTGCCATTTCCCCCAGCTCGGAGGGGTGGGTACTCTTCACAGCCAGTACTTTTGGATGATCTTCATCCTTTTCTGATAAAAAAGGCCTGAGCCAGGAAGGAGGATATTCTATAATATATGGAAGCTGATCTGGGTGACCCTGAAGGTCAGGCTTGTTGATAACCTCTCGGACTCGCCTGACGACTTTTAGTGAAAAAGTCCCTTGTGGCAGCCATCCTACATTAAAGGTCAGCCATTCTGAAGAACAAAAGGTATTAAAC
>NW_006206302.1:0-3299 GCF_000334495.1 Tupaia belangeri chinensis | reverse complement strand
ACTTTCTTATGTCTGCCTCCATCTGCCACTACTTTCAGCATCGTTGTCTCAGGTAGATGAGATCTTTTGGAATGTGAAGGTACCTTTTTTCCAGAGTGGAAAACATCTGGTTTCCTGCATTTTATGTGGTAATGACGTCTCATGCAGTACTTCATTTATGTACAATGGACCACTCTAAAAGAAAATATCAAGGGCAGGAAATAGCAAAGCCAAGGACGCTATGATTTTGCTTATAGACCTAACTAGGAGGCCTGAGGGACACAAGAGCCCAGATTATAAATTATATGTCAATACTGGCCCATCAAGGTGGCTGTTTGGGTTGGTTGGGATCTTGCTGCAGCATTCTTCATTAATTTTTGTGTCTCTGAAATCTATAATTATGACCAATACCATTATGTATTAATGTACAGTTGGATCTCTGATCCTGAAGATTTAACACGATTGAGTAGAAAATACCCCCCCCCCCGCAAAAAAACACAACAAAATAAGGGAACATGGTGTAATGACCACAATTCGAGACCTGAACCCAGCGGCTAGAAACTCACACCAGGTGCATGTGTGTGTGTGCTTGAAATTCCAAGAGAAGAATGGAGGAGAAGGGATTGCAGCGTGGCCATCGCCCCTGGGGGGTGATTTCTTGCTTTCTGTCTCTCTGTCTCTATCTCTCTGGCAAGTGCATGTACCCTGTAGCAATAATCTCTTAAAAAACAGAAACAAAACCCCAAAATAATAATGCAGCAAGCCCCCCAATAAACCTCCACAAATTTACAAAATAATACAGTATGACAACTACTTAAATAGGATTTACATTGAATTAAGTATTACAAGTAATATAGAGATGATTTAAAATATGCAGGAGGATGTGTGTTGGTTACATACAAATATTTTATAAAATGATCTTGAGCAACTGAAGGTTGCATACACATCCATAGAAGGTCCTGGGACCAATTCCCTATGGTTATTAAGGGACAGCTGTACTCTTATATAATTATCTGTTTTATGTAAGATGAGTATGTCTTTCAGGGTCCTAGAAGATAACAAATGATACACTTCAGTGAGGATATCAGAGCAGAGTTTAATGTAGGGGCCTATTTTTAAAGGTGTGGGCAGGGTGTATGGAACCACAAATGAAAGTGAGAAGATTCTTTCCCTTCTAATAGGGAACCTGTTACCACTTTCAACTACATGGAAAGTCCAGAACCCGCAGGAGAAGTAAGAAGAAAAAGTCACATGTAAATGAGTCAGGAGTCTTGGGTTCAGGTAGCACCCATTTAATTGGTCTGGAAGCTGCTCTCCTCTTTCTCTGGTCTCCAGGATCCCCATCAACTGAACTTTCCTGGAAGCCCAAGGGCATGAAGCATCATATTCATGGAGGGTCATCTTCAAGACTAACCAGCAGGGTAGAGAAGCATGGAGAGCAGTCTTGAGAGGCAAAAGGAAGAAATTTTTGCACGTAATTCTTAAGGAAACAGTTCCTCAAAAGGTACATATAGATATACCCTAAATTGATAGCTTGCTACAATTGGACCAGAACATGAAAATGTTTTTCTCTATAAGTGGAGATAATGGTATAGCTAAAATGAAGTTGGAGTCATTTCAGGATCTTAAAGAGGGTTTGAAGAGGTTGAGCTCTGTGAGTAGGTGGCAGAGGGTGTGTGAATGATACAGAGGTACTTTCCCTAAATGGTACTCTCCCTAATTCACCTTGCTTGATGGCCTAGATTCAATTTCAGCAGCTGTTACCCCTGGAGACCCAGCTGGGGAAATAGGTTTCAGAGGGTATGTGAAGTGCCTACTCTAATCTTTCCCAATGACCTTTGACCAGTTCCTCTTCTCTTGTAGTTCTTGGAAACACATGGCTTCATACTGTCCATTAAGAAAGCCCTTAGCTTCCCCAGATGTTGCCCAGCACCTGTTTGCACAACCTGCCCTACAGCTGTGGGCCACCTGGGAAGGAACAAAAATAAGATGAAGGGTTCCCTTCTGGCCCCATCTAGGATGCAAGTTTCCTGGCTTTCTGCTCCTCTTTCACGGAGTCTTCAGAAGGAACGTGGGGTTCAGACCAGCTACTTCTGAAAGCAGAAAGCTAAAATGCAGAAGAACACCTGGTAGTTGAAGAGTGGAGGACATTTCATCCTTCAGTTATAGGTTGTCCTGTCTCATGCCGGAGCAGCATAGAAATTCAGAAGCAGAAGCAGGCAATGGAGGAGAAAGTATAGATTAAGCCAAAAGAAGGCCTAGGAATTAAGGCCACAGCCTGGCCCTGCATTGGAGTCTATCTATGCACATTTCTATGAATTAGGTGAATATGAGATACACAAAAATGATGATTTTCCCCAAATTCAATTTCAAGCATACCCAATTTCTAAAGGTATGTCAGGGGTGAGGTATTCCTGAGTTCCATTACCTGAAACTAAGGCCAGGATTCTGTTGTGAACCCTATTTCCAGGGCACTGTTTGGCAGGCACTTCTTGAGTCTTGTAGTTATTGCCCCTCTCCTAATCCTTCTGGGAAGCTCATCTGTCCCTTTGAATAACACCTTTTTATAGTTAGAAAATGTGACCCGATGTTTAGCTAAATGGCTGACACATTGTCTAATGAAATATGCATATACGAATAAACTTTTCTACATCATCAAGTGGAATAAGAAACTTATAAACCTCAGGCATCCACAGTGGTGCAGTAGTAATGCAATGTTCCATGATGCTGAACCACACAGGAAGGTCCTGGGTTTGTGTCTTGAGGTCTCCCTGTATACACTGGGAACCCATGATCCTAGCTGGCTGAGGTTGGTGTTGGATCATGGTGTGAAGACATGTATGGGACACAGAAATAGATTATTATCTGTTGATGATAACGTGTTTAGTATCCCCAACTGGACTGGTGTGAAATGTATTCATCTCAGAAAATTCACTTTATAAGCTAAGTGATGCATAGTGATTGAATACATACAAACATTAAAATAATTACAAATAAAAACAATAAAAATAAAAAGATCCTGTTGGAGTCTCTCTCATTCACTTATTCTCTGAAGATTTCAGTCAATTAATTTAAAATAAAGAAAATTATAAGTTTCAGATCTTAGCTTTCATTAATATTAAGGTGAGGCTTCATGCCTCAGACTTTAGTAACAAGAACCTTAGAGGACTTGGTTGCTTCTGGGATTATTAAGCACTAAATTAACCATTAGCTTTTGTTTACAAAGACAAGAGCATATTTATATATCCTCTAAAATACATTTTAAATTAAATCTATACTCATTTTGTATGATGCCACTTAAACAATAAGTTTGTCAGTCT
>NW_006206301.1:2998083-3002476 GCF_000334495.1 Tupaia belangeri chinensis | reverse complement strand
TGAACAGCTGCTTTCTATTTTTTGTTTTTATGTCTGTTTTTGTTTAGAGAGCTGGTATTTGTTTTGTTTATCATTGTCAGACTCAGTCTTAAACGTCTCTGATTTATGGTTGACTGTCTGTGCAACCTCTTTCTCCAGGGATTTAGACCAAATAAATTTTCCCTGATTAGGTTGCTCAACAGTATTTTCTGAGCTTCCAATTAAGTATCATCTGGCAATCTGGCAATCTTGTGAAACATTAAAGCAGGCTGTATTTCAAATTTTTTTCCTTTTATCTTTTAGCTTTCATTAAAGAGAATCTATTTTGAAGCCACTGCTGAATTTAGATCTCCAAATATATCATAAGTTTTGACACTTTGCCAAATCCATAAAAACGTAAATTCTCTCTAAAATGATTTTTTAAACTGAGCCCTCTGACAGGCCAGTTACCAAATTGAATATCTTTTAACTATTTTTTCTGGCTGCTTTCACTCAATCTAATGGGTCACAATGAAATCCTTAAATTCTGGCCATTTCACAATCCCCACAAATATTTAATAATCAACACTATGTTTCTTCAGAGAAAGTATAAAGTGAAAGAAATAGACCTCAGAGAGTGTTAACAATGTACCCATCCCTGTCTTTACATAAATATTCATGTTTTCACCTACTTCTTTGCTGAGATAAGAAGATTTCAAAGCCTGCAGTAGACTAGGTATAATAAAACTCTATCATTTAGAAGGGCCAAAATTTTTGAACTACTAATTAGATCCTGGGGGCCATAGAAAGAGAATCTAAACAAATATTAAACTCTCTAAAGACGAAGAATCTAGGGTTTGAATCCTGATTCTATAGTTGATCATTAGACAATTTTTTTTCTACAAGGTGCATACACTTATGAGAGAGAGAGAGAACCCCCAGTGGGGCATGGTTATGTTACAATCCTTTTTCCTTCATTCCTCCATCCTCTCAAGCTCTGGGCTATGTATGCACTAGCACTGGTATGTGTTTCCAGTCACTGGCAAGGGGATTCAAACTGAGAGCAGCTATGAGGAATCTGGCTCCCAGAACACAGGGAGCTTAACTGCTACATTATGGGGCTGGTCCTGGACTATTATTTAATCTATCTGCCTTTT
Organism: Tupaia belangeri chinensis; assembly: GCF_000334495.1. Lineage (NCBI taxonomy): Eukaryota > Metazoa > Chordata > Mammalia > Scandentia > Tupaiidae > Tupaia > Tupaia belangeri. Next base: position 3,001,361 of record NW_006206301.1, on the reverse strand, counting down.
TTTCTTTACTTATAAAATGGGCACAGTAATAATGATGCCTTTCTCATGATGTTGCATTAGGAATTAAATGAGTTCATAAGTGTAAAGCACTTGAATAGTTCTAGCATACAAGTGTACCAGCCTAATTTAATATTCATAAGAGTATTATAGAATCATAATATGCCAGTGCTAATTAAAATTTCACATACTATTTGTTTTATGTGTATATTTAAGATTTGGGTGATTCTAAAAACACTTTTTACACACACCTTTGCAACTTTAGTATTTAGATTCTGGAAACAGCAAGAAAATTTTAAATATTTGTTTTCCAACTTGACATAAGCAGAATTCACATAAAAGAAGGCTGTTCCTCAGTTTGGAAAATGGTATTATAATAGTTCTGATATGGATATAGACATAAAATTTGGAAGTTACACTTACAATTCTCATGGTGGTAACATTTATGGGCAGTAATGTGCCTATAGATACCACATTATTGAGCTGATTTGCTTATTCAACCAATATTACATTATTGCTTCTCTCTAAGACATTTTGCTTATTAGATGAAATAAAATTATTAACAAAACAGCTTATATGGTATTTACTCTAGTAAAGAATAAAGACAGTATTAACCTAAAGAAATCATACAAATGTGAAACTTCAACTGATATATATGAAATCATTTGAGGATGTTAACTGAGGAAGATTTCAAAGCCTGCAGTAGACTAGGTATAATAAAACTCTATCATTTAGAAGGGCCAAAATTTTTGAACTACTAATTAGATCCTGGGGGCCATAGAAAGAGAATCTAAACAAATATTAAACTCTCTAAAGACAAAGAATCTAGGGTTTGAATCCTGATTCTATAGTTGATCATTAGACAATTTTTTTTCTACAAGGTGCATACACTTATGAGAGAGAGAGAGAACCCCCAGTGGGGCATGGTTATGCTGCAATCCTTTTTCCTTCATTCCTCCATCCTCTCAAGCTCTGGGCTATGTATGCACTAGCACTGGTATGTGTTTCCAGTCACTGGCAAGGGGATTCAAACTGAGAGCAGCTATGAGGAATCTGGCTCCCAGAACACAGGGAGCTTAACTGCTACATTATGGGGCTGGTCCTGGACTATTATTTAATCTATCTGCCTTTTTTTCTTTACTTATAAAATGGGCACAGTAATAATGATGCCTTTCTCATGATGTTGCATTAGGAATTAAATGAGTTCATAAGTGTAAAGCACTTGAATAGTTCTAGCATACAAGTGTACCAGCCTAATTTAATATTCATAAGAGTATTATAGAATCATAATATGCCAGTGCTAATTAAAATTTCACATACTATTTGTTTTATGTGTATATTTAAGATTTGGGTGATTCTAAAAACACTTTTTACACACACCTTTGCAACTTTAGTATTTAGATTCTGGAAACAGCAAGAAAATTTTAAATATTTGTTTTCCAACTTGACATAAGCAGAATTCACATAAAAGAAGGCTGTTCCTCAGTTTGGAAAATGGTATTATAATAGTTCTGATATGGATATAGACATAAAATTTGGAAGTTACACTTACAATTCTCATGGTGGTAACATTTATGGGCAGTAATGTGCCTATAGATACCACATTATTGAGCAGATTTGCTTATTCAACCAATATTACATTATTGCTTCTCTCTAAGACATTTTGCTTATTAGATGAAATAAAATTATTAACAAAACAGCTTATATGGTATTTACTCTAGTAAAGAATAAAGACAGTATTAACCTAAAGAAATCATACAAATGTGAAACTTCAACTGATATATATGAAATCATTTGAGGATGTTAACTGAGGAATGTGATCTAGTCAATGAGAATTTTCCTTAAAGAAGAAATAATAGGACTGAGTCCCAAAGGGAAGTAGGAAATTAACTAACTGACTAGATGAAAAACGACCTTTCTAGGAAGAAAACATCATGAGCAGAGTCTCATGGAATGGAGTGGCAGAGTAAGGTAAAAGACTCTCTACAATGCTGGATGGTAGGTAGGGAAAAGATCATGCAGAGATTAAGGTCATGTTAGGGAGTTTTGCCACATCCCTCAACCAGTAGAAGCCATTGGAGGATGCAAACCAGATGGTGGGAAAGGAAAAAATATATATAACTGGATTTGCTTTTAGACAGGAACAAAGAGGACTACAATGAGAAGACATAGATAAAGAAGGAATCAAGAGTAAACCAGTTGGGAAGCTATTTCAACATGATAGCTTGTTCTAACAGATGAGTGGCAGAAGAAGAGAAGTATAAATTCAAGAAACATTTAGTAATATTGACTATTTACTGTACATGGTATATGAGGAAGAGAAAAATAAAAAAGAAGAAGTCTAATTTTCTGGCTAATATAACTGGACCAGATTTGGAAAGAGAAGGCTATGAGACTTTTTTCTTGGTCATGTTGTAATACTAGAGTATTCCATCCATAGTAAATAATTGTGAACACGAACAAGATACTTAGAGCAATAGTTTAAGAGATTGGCTAAAGGCATTATCAAACTATAATCCCTGAGAAATATGAAACACACCAAGTAGTTCCTATCATTGCCCTGAGTTTATGCCTGGAACATTTTTTGGAGGTGAAGTTAGCAGATCACAACAGATACACTGAGCTGATAAAGAATCAGTGAAAATTGGGACCAGCAGTTAGCGTAATGGCTATGTTGTTGAACTCCCATGTAGCTGACCATGGTTTGAGTCCTGGACCCGGTGGCTTAAATTCACGCCAGGCGCATGTGCATGCGTGCTGAAGATCCCGAGAGAAGAATGGAGGAGAAGGGATTGAGGTGTGGCCATCCCTGGGGGGGTGATTTTTCGCTTTCTCTCTCTCTGTCCCTCTCTCTTTCTGGTGAGCCCACGCAACCTATAGCAAAAACTTCTTAAAAAAAAAAAAAGAAGAATCAGTGAAAATTTGGAGACGCTGAGAAGGCTGAAGTTTGTGGTATTGGATACTGTGGACAAGGAAGCTACACACATAAAGATCTCACAAAGATCACCAAGTCTAAATAAGAGTCATCTTAAAGTTAGGCTAAATCTTAAAGTTACGCATTCACATGGTGAGACTCAGAAAGGTCTAGTAGACAAAAAATGTTAGATATTTATTAACTAAATGTAATAGTCTTATGATTGGAAACTACTGGAAGAAATAGAAATTCTGAGCAGCCAGAGAGGAGAGATCTAGCCCAACAACCCAGGTGCCCAGCTGTCATCTCTGAGAATGGGCCATTTCTTTTTTTTTTTTTTTTGGAGAAATTTTCGCTATAGGCGCAC
>NW_006206301.1:2950250-2998013 GCF_000334495.1 Tupaia belangeri chinensis | reverse complement strand
GCCGCAATCCCTTCTCCTCCATTCTCCTCTCAGGATCTTGGGCACACACACACACGCGCCCGGCGTGAGTTTTAAGCCACCGGGTCTGGGACGTGAACTGCGGTCAACTACGTGGGAGTCCAGCGACATAGCCATTATGCTAACTGCTGGTTCACAGAAGGGCCATTTCTTAAGAGCAGAAATCTTCTAACTACAGAAAAGAGTCTGCAGTCTCTTTAAAGTTGATACAGCTTGGGGCCAGCAGGTGGTATGGAAATTAAGGCATTGAATCCCCACATGGCTGACCATAGTTCCAGAGGCTTGAAAACCATGCCATGCATATGTTTGTGTGTGTGTGTGTGTGTGTGTGTGTGTGTGTGAGTGTGTGTGTCCTCCAAGGTTCCAAGAGGACAATAAAGGAGAAAGGATTGTGGTATGGCCATCTCCCTGGGTCAGGGGTTGGGGAGGTGGTCATTTCTCACTTTCCCTCTCTTTGTCCCTCTCTGTCTCTCTCCAGCAAGTGCACATAACCTTTGGCAAAAACCTTTAAAAAATTGATATATTAATAGTATTAATATATTAAAATCTATTATATTGATATATTAATATATTAACTATATTAATATTTTAAAGAATCTTGATGCTCTATAAGTAAATTATCTGCCTGCCAGTTGAAAAACCTCACACTTACAGGAGAAAAAAAATCAAACTTTAAAAAATATATTTTACATTGGGGCCAGCGGGTAGTTAAGGTGCTGGACTCCCATATGGCCGACTACAGTTCAAGTCCCAGACCTGGCAACTTGAAAATCAAGCCAGGTATGTGGGCATGCATGAGTACATGTGTGCTCAAAATCCCTAGAGGAGAATGGAGGAAAAGGGACTGTGACATGACCATCTCCTTTTGTGGGATGATTTCTGTCTGTCCCTTTTTTTGTCTCTCTCTGGCAAGCACCCACACCCTATGACAAAAAAGCATGGAGGAATTGCTGAGTGAAATAAGTCAGACAATCAAGAACAAATACTGCATATTCTCACTCATTTTAGAAGCTAAAAGATTTGATTGCATAGAAATAGAGAGTGGAATGGGGGATACCAGAATCTGGGAAAAGAAAGCGGCAAGGAGATGGAGAGAACTTGTTTAACAAATAAAAAACTGCATTGAGATCAGAGGAATGAATTCTAAGGTACTAATGTGCAGTCGAGTAACTGCAATTAATAACAATGTAATGTATATTTCAAAATAGCTAAAAGAAAGGATTTTGAATGTCTATAGCTCAAAATAGTGATCAATATTAGAGGTGATAAAATATTTAAATATTTAAATATTTAAAAAATTAAGTTGTAAAGAAATATTTTTCTTTTTTAAAAAATTTTTGAGCCTGTATATTTATGGTCCTTACTGAGGTTCAAGAAGACTAAAAGACACAAACCAAGGCACGTGTAACAATAATGTTAGAATTTCAAGGAGTAGAGGCCCTAGAAAGACAGCAAGTTCCAATCTCTGGCACCTGTGAATGCACTTTATGTGGTAAAGTCTGTAGGTGTGATTAAATTAAGGATCTGGAGATTTCCCTGAATGTTCTGGAGGGCTTGAATGCAATCATAAGTGTCCTTACAAAAGCGAGGCAGATATAATGGATAGAAAAGAAGGCAACATGACCACAGAGAAAGAGACTGGCCTCAAGGAATACCGGCAGCCATCAGAATTTGGACATCAGGATCTCATCTGAGTGCTCTCTATTGCTCATCTATTCCAAAGATGCCCTAAGTATTTAGACCAGGTGTCTGCAGCACATTCAGGATGTAGAAGAGACAAGGGGTAAAATTTCCCCTAAAGCCGCCAGTGGGAATGTAGCTCTGTCAACATCTTGATTTCAGCCTAGTAATACAAAGGGACTTCAAAAATCTTGTGGGGGACCAGCAATTAGCATAATGGCTACATCACTGAACTCCCATGTAGCCAACCACAGTTCAAGTCCCTGACCTGGTGACTTAAACTCAAACAGGGCATGTGTGCGTGTGTGCCCAAGATCCCGAGAGGAGAATGGAGAAGAAGGGATTGCGGTGTGACCATACCCCCTGGGGGGTGATTTCTCACTTTCTCTCTCTCTGTCTCTCTCTGTCTTTCTGGCGAGTTCATGTGCCCTATAGCAAAAACCTCTCAAAAAAAAAAAAAAAATCTTGTGGAAAATAGAATTCAAGTACCAATTTGAGCCAGCCCACAGTGTGGTAGTTAAGGAGGCAAAAGTCATACATGGAAGACTCCACGTTTCAAATTTGGGACCAGGCAGCTTCAGAAATATGCCTGGACACATGTGTTTGTGTGCCCAAAATCTCAAAAGGAAAGAGTAATGAAAGATAGGGGATTGCAACCTGACCTTTCCCCATAAGGGAGAGAGGGATTCATTCTCATTCACTCGGTCTCTCTGTCTTTCCAGTGAGTGCATGTGATCTCTTGCAAAAAATAAAAAATTTAAAATACCAGTTTATTTTAGTGTAAAAAAATATTTTGAAATCAATGCATAGTCTTTTCATAATATGCATTTTCCATGAACTTATTGAAGATCTCCTGTATTGTTTTCAGACTTCTGTGCTCCTATGAGAAAATACATCTTGTGTTTAAACAATTTGTGACAATTTGTTAGAGCAACCACAAGAAACTAATATACAAGGATAAAAAAGACAGTTTTACAAGTTTTCATAGAGTAAGAACAAATTACTTACATTTGACAGTAAAGAATGAAAACATGTACCTTCATAGGAAAATAAAACAGGAGACAGCAAACAAGAGATGCCAATATATTATTGTAAAAAATATAAAACATAGTCATGGTACAATACACATGTCCAGAAATATTTGAAATATTCTAAATATCGATAGCAAAATGGAAGAAGAATGATAAACTCCACTAAAGGCAGAAGAAAGAAGATCTTATGTAAACAGAATACTTCCTTACCTAGAGTAACAGAAACCAATAGCTATCTAAAATTAATAAATCAGAAACTAGCAATAGAAGCAGCTTCTTTAGAAATGAGAAGGAAATTACAGAAGACAGACTAAAGCGCATGTGGTTCCTTTCTCAAGGAAAGGATCTAAGGTGTAATCATGCAGAAAAGTTCTGTGTTTTTCCTAAGATTTCAGAGTGTTTGATTTTTAACCATGTACATGTATTGGATTCATTAAATTTAAACATAAGAACACAGCACAAGTAATGAAAATCAGCTGTATTCTGAATTGTGACAATAACAGGGTGCCTCTTCTCTGCCTGATTACTAGGAAGAAATAGCCAATGAGACATAGCTCATTGTGACCGCCTTGGTAGAAAGAGCCTATGAGATGCTGCCGCTGCCCTGATGGAAGTTCTTAGGAAGGCGAGCTTGTGAAAAATGTCCCCCAAAGATCTGAGCTCTGCTTCCACACTGGGCTGCTACTGCTGATATAACCCAACCATGAGAAGGAACCCTTTCCCAACTCTCCTGGAATTGGGAAGACAGGAATCCAGGTCCTTTAGTCATCATTCTAGAGGGGCCACTCACACCAAAATTCCCCATAATAATTTCTTTCCAGAGAAAAAAATAGTCTCTCCTTGAGGGTTTTCTGCTCTCGAACCAACAGTGGGCAGAATGGGACCTGGAAAAATATTTATTTTTAGTTTTTCCTATTTTAGGCATATACCCACTAACTTTCTTTTTTTGTTTGTTTAAGTTCCTAGTGTTAAAGGAATATCGATTTACTTGAACGAGGCAAGTAGTCTAGTGGAGTGGAATAACTGATGGTTAATCAATAAAGCCAGCTTTCAGAAGCCATTCTGCAACACTCTAAAGTAATTCTGTTTGCTCTTCACAAAGTCTCACTTGAGAGTTCTTGCAGCTTCTGACCATTACCACTTGCCTCTTAGAGCATAGTTCTGTCAGTCTTTTAAACATAACCATTCAAATCCAGTCCATGGCACTGATTAGAAACAGATACCAAACCATTGGCTTCCTTTTCAGCTCTTTCTCTCTCAAATACAACACAGACACATATGCACACACAAATATATGGTAATTGGTGCAGATAAATAACTGAGAAAGGGATTTTCTACATTAGCACTGTGGAGTTCAGCTCAATGAGCCCCAAAGGATGTAGCATAAAGAAATGAAAAGTGATAAGACAAAGAAGTGTCCTGCCAATAATAATAGCAAATACATGTAGTGCTTACCATGTGCTAGGCATTGTGGACCTACATATCACCTACAATAACTCATTTAATGCTAATGATTACGTGAGATGGTGACTTCCATAATCCCCATTTACAATATATTGAAATCGACCTAGTAGTGGGGCGCGGGCAACAGCATTCTGATCTGCAGTGTTCAACGCCACATGGCCGACTACAAGATTGAACCCCAAGTTTCCTTGAAATACTCTAGGCACATGCGTCAAATATCCTGACTAGTTGGAGGGCTGACAGAAGGGAATAAATGCGTGATAAGATCCTGTCCAGAGTGTCTGTCCCTGTCTTTCATATATGCTTTCTCATATTCTCTTACACGTTCTTTCTCTCTCGCATGAAAGAAATAAAATTTAAAAGATACATGAAAATTAACAAAGAAAAACATAACAAGGTTGCACATCTACTAAGTAACAAAAGAGGGATTTGGACTCAGGCAGTTTAGGTTTAGAGTGTGTGGTGGTGGTTTTGTTTGTTTTTGATTTTTTTTCTTGCCAGAAATCACTGAACTCACCAGAAGAGATAGAGAACAGACAGAGAGGGAGAGGGATAAAGCACTCCCTAGCAGTGCATGGTCACACTGCAATCCTTTCTTCTACATTTCTCTATCCTGTCACATTTTGAGGCATGCATCCAGCATATTTTTCAAGTCACTGGGTCTGAGATTTGAATTACATTGGACCATGTGGGATCCAGCTCCCTTAACCACCAAGCCACAGGTCAGCCACGGAGCCTGTTTTTAACCATAAGGGAATACTGCCTCTAAAACTGCTAAGTCCTTAAAGTGAGAGACCATGCGTGGTTTCTCTCTAGTAGGTCCTGGCACAGCATGACTGTATAATTGGTTCCATGTAAAAAAATGTTTGGATGCTATCTGCTCCAGAGCATGGATAATTTCTATAAGGTCAAGCCACCTTGAAGGTTTGTAAAAGTCAGTGCTATTCAGTGCAATGCCATTACCAAGGGCAGGATTATAGTTACGGTCAATGGGTAATGTTTTAGCTTTCTTTCTTGAAAAATTCACAAGCTAATCCAAGAGCTGACAGGCTTTTCCCCAGTTTCCTACTGAGAAAATCCAATTCTGACTCAAGGGCATGGAGCTTTTGATTGCAAAACACATTTACGGCTTTGAAAGATTAGCAAAATGATAACTTTTCTTGATTTGATGACTATACAAATATGAGATGAGAAAAAAAGGTATGGTGAATCTAAGATTATATGCTCAGAGAAGGTGGTACAGTGTTTATGACTAAGGGTGACAGAAAACTGGGGAAGGCAGATAAACTTGTAAACAAGGGTGAAAAAGTCTGCTTTTGCTATATTGAGACTGTCAACAAAGGCATCTGTTAGCTTACTAGCTCTGTGTCCTGTCAGTCAAGTATTTATCGACTTCTCAGGAAGGTGCTCAGTGGCAAACATTCTATGAAGACAAACACATTATATAAATGCCATCAAACACATTGGAGAGAATTCCAGTTACTGTTAACCTTGACTGAGTAAATCTGAACAGTTCATTAGCAGCCAGAGAAACAGCTAGCTCTGAATCTCTGGCCACTTTAAATCTTTCAAAAGTAAGATGCTCCATAAAGCCAACTCAGAAATAATGTTTCCTACCATTTTGGTAAATCAACAGTACTGTGTTTTTCACAAATATCTTATTCTAGCCAAGATTTTAAGGTAGTGATTTGAACACACTTGAGAGCAAATGCTTTATTCCATGTGCTTGATGATGTCCATTGATTTCTTACATTTAATCTCCCTATTCACTTAATTATGTCTAAGTGATCATGAATACTATTTTAAAATGACCTTTCTTTCATATGCCAGTCTTTTTACATCACAAGGATTTAATTTCTCCTAGTAAGGAAACAATCATTTTCAGGGACAGATGATGATGCAGCAGTAACACCCAACACTGCAAGGCAATCCCATATGAAAAGGTTCTTAATTCAATTCTAGAGACCTCTCCAAATCCATCCCAAAGGCATAGACTTGCCCATAATTCAGGGCTGGCAGGGACTGCATAACAGCATCAAGGCCCTTTGGGGCTTTCTATCTTTGTCTCTTTCTCTCTGTCCCTCTTAGTCATGTCTGTCTCAAATGTTGGTCATATTGTGAAAAATTACTATTGCCATTTACATATTAATATATATATGCTTTATGCAACATTTTGATTTTCAAACTGCTCTTCTGATGCCCAGAGTTCTAAGGTGTACAAATAGCCTTACTGGGTTAAAAAAATCAAGAGAACCAAGCAAGCGATTGGTCAAGAGAACTGGGCTCAGAGAGCATCAATACCATTCTAATAAAATTTTATATCTATTCACAAATGGAAGTTTACATATAATGTTGTGTGAGGGGAAAAAATTATCTGGCTAAAAATATATAAACCACTAGGAATGGAATTCTGTTCTGCAGAAGTAAAATATTATAAGCTCATTTTTGTTTTTCATTCTTTAAAAGTATCATTATGTTTAGTGGTTTGCAAAATAATGTACTTCAACTAGTCTCAGCTAATAGCTTATGTTACGTAATATTAAGTTAAATATCAAATGTAATAAAATAAAAAGTATTTGTCACAATTTAAGTTAATATACACTCAATCTGGCAAACATAAATACTTTAAACCCTTTTCTAAAACAATATTACCTTTCACAATAATTGTCAAATGAGGTAGGTTTTTCTTTCCTTTTTACACTGATCAGCAATTGTTCTTAGTTATTTGCACTTAAATTGAGTATTTTTCTCTCCAAACTATTCTACCATCTCCACTAGATTATTTTTCTACATGAATAGAAATGAAGCATTTGTATCATACAGCAAAATTTAATTACGCCTTATGCCTGAAGTTCAAGGATAATTTAATTTTATATTTATTCATTTCTGCTATCTCTAAATTTATTAGAAGTGTTTTGTTATTGTACTAAACATTTTTTTGCCTTCATAATAGTCTTACCAAGAAGCTATACAGATAAGAAATAGTCAAGACCTACTAATACGATTTATTCAGAAATATGAAGGTGTGATCAAGTAGAAAGTAAATATACTTGACAATTGTTTTGTGCAAAATGAAATGATAGATTCTTTATTACTCTTTGCTACCTTAAGACAAACTAATAAATTTGTACTACTGGATAGAAACTTCGAGATTACTTTATCTAACACATCTTTTTATTGCTTAAAATGAGGAAACAAAGTCTTTTGTCTAAAACCTTTTCAAACTACATTATTTTGGAACATACTAATTTTTTTTTTGAAGAGATTTTCGCTATAGGGCACATGCATTCGCCAGACAGACAGACAGAGACATAGAGACAGAAAGCAAGAAATCACCCCCGGGAGGGATGGCCATGCCGCAATCCCTTCTCCTCTATTCTCCTCTCGGGATCTTGGGCATGCACGCACACGCGCCCGGCGTGAGTTTTAAGCCACCAGGTCCGGGACGCAAACCGCGGTCAACTATGTGGGAGTCCAGTGACATAGCCATTACGCTAACTGCTGATTCCCTGGAACATACTATTAAAAGAAATTTTCAAACGTATTTATAAGATTACGGAACAAATGCTCATTAACATTCAAATTAACAGCAGCAAGCATTAAGTCAGTAAATGCAACATGGCGATGAAGGTTAGGTATGTCATTTGAAATTCCCCAAGTTTGGAATGTCCCTCAGCTCAGGCAAAGGGAAAGGCTTTCTTGACTTACCTTCCCTATAGGACTGACGAGACACTCGCTCTCTCCTATGTCGTTCCTGGCTTTCTCAATGTTCCCCAGAGAATGTGTATCCGCATTCTCATTTGGGTATTGATTTCTCCCATTCCATTGGTACATACTACTACCAATGTGAAAAAAGGAAGACAGATCTAATCATTTCCCAAGTTTTACGTCTTCCCCTGAGCTTTCTATAGACCCTGTGATGTGGTCAGATTCTTTCGTACTCATTTGAATGTTCGTACTGCATACTAAATATTCTACTCCAGAAGTGGCATATGAAGGCATGGAAGTCTGACCTTTCTATCATTTGTATTTTTCTCTTCTCCTTCCTCAAATTCACAATGCCAGAAAAGGAAGGTATACCGATTCTGCTTCCTCTTTAGCAAAACCTTTTCCATTGCATCTCTCTTCTTTTCAGGTGACATTAAACCCCACAGCTCAACCTCAATAAAAAAAAATAATAAAAATAATAAAATATTTTCTCTGCACTGAAGAATAATTAAGTGCAATCTTAGGTGTCAAGTATGGCTCTTCATATGAAAGAAATAAAATTACTAGGGAAAAATTCACACTGGTTTACTACCTTGACAATGTCATTCTTTTATTTTTAAGAATTATTTTATTTTAATTATTCATTCATTTATTTTTTTAATTTGACCAAAAGGAGACAGAAAGAGAGAGAAAGTGAGAAAGCAAGTCACCAGGTCCAGGACTTGAACCGTGGTCAGCCATGTGGGAGTGTCCAGCACCTTAACCACCATGTCACCAGCTGGTTCTCGACAATGTCATTCTTATTACACTAGGAATAGTATGATTTTCCAATCTTTAATAAAAAGAGAGTCAAAGGTATTTGCTTTACCACTGACTTGTATATCATACATTTCTTCACTGAGTAAAAATACAACGTGGATATAATTTATTAGAGTACTGTTGAAAAGACAACAATGGGAGTTCAGAGTAATTTTGAAGAGACAGCAATGAACGTACTTATGATTCTAAAGTATATTTCTTTGGACACTATCAGAGTCTGATAGTGGAGACATCTCTCATGCTATTAACAAATACTTAGCAATTATCAATTTAAATCTTTTATAGTATGGATTCAGAATTTGTACATTCCTCTGAATTTCTTTATGTCACTTGTTTCAATCCCCAAAGCTTCCTTGGGTAAGATTTACTAAGGTAGTGAATATTCACTTCTTTTTCCTGCTTACTCATCATCCAGTGCTCACTTTAAAATTCAGCTAGATGATTCATATTTGTGAATTAATTGTCCACTTTATACAGTATTTAGAGCAATAGGAGAAAGAATCAGTGTCCCCATTACAGAGTCACAAGCAAGGGCATAGACAATAATGCCAATCAGGAATTGAATAAGAATCAGTGTGTAAGGTGAAATCTCTATAAAGGATTCTGGAAATTAGAGCACATCTCTCCGACTAAACCATAGTCTAGGTATGATCAATATATTGACCAATTTTCTGTTGTTTAAAGCTAAGAACTAATTGCTACACAAAATAGTGACAGTATGCTTATCACAATTTGACCATTAAAAATTGTCATCCAAAGAGAGACTTTAATCATATAAGCCTGAGTAAAATGTGCTTCTGAATAAATTCTAAAGCAAATATGAATAACGTTTTATTAGCCCTCTTATTTAATTTACACTGTCATGTCATGTTTATGAGTCCATAGAGGAGAAAAAGCTTAAAAATTTCATCTATGTATCTTAAATCACCAGAAGACAGGAGCTCTGTCTTCTGATCCTCTTTGTATTTCCAGCACTAGCGTTTGGCACATAAGTATTTCTTGAATAAATAGATAAGCCTTGTTCAACCTTTTCATTGCATAACAGGGGAAATCAAGACCCTGAAAGGTCATATATTTTTTTCTCTTCTCTTTCATTAACAATCACCAAAAGGTTGCTAAAATGAATCTGTACTAAGTTTGAATGTTTTATCAATGTTACTTATATATATTTATAGTTTACCAGCTACCTATACATTTTTAGTATTTGCTTTAACAATTCAGTTCAAAATTGACAAGTACACACAACTACATCTAGTTTCTTTTTACTTATATTTATTTTTACTTCTGATTAAAAGGATTGACTATAAAACAAAAAAGAGAGATTAACAAGACAAAAGTCATATAAAATACTCACTTTTGTACTTATTATTTCCCTATAGCCTGAGCTAAAACTTTTCTTTAAAGCCTATAATGTAAGGATTACTTGGGTATAATCATATAGTTTAAGTAATTCAGCATATGACACCTTTCAGGTAAAGGCTAAACTCTAAAAATTACATGGTATTGAAAATTAGGTTGGGGACCAGCAGTTGACATAATGGCTATGTCGCTGGACTCCCACATAGTCAACCATGTTTCAAGTCCCAGATCCAGTGGCTTAAACTCACGCTGGGCACATGTGCGTGCGTGCCCAAAATGCTGAGAGGAGAATGAAAGAGAAGGGATTGCAGCGTGGCCATTCCCCCTGGAGGGGTAATTTCTCACTTTTTGTCTCTCTGTCTTTCTGGTGAGAGTACAAACCCTAGTGCAAAACACACCTCAAAAAAAAAAAAATGAAAATTGGGTTGTAGCTGAGATCAGCAGCTGGCATAACAACTATGTCACTGGACTCCCATGTAGTCGACCTTGGTTCAAGTCTCGGACCTGGTGGCTTAAACTCACGACAGGCACATGTGCGTGCATGCCCAAGATCTCAAGAGGAATATGGAGGAGAAGGGATTGCGGCATAGCCATCCCCCTGGTGGGTGATTTCTTGCTTTCTGTCTGTCTGTTTTTCTCTGTCTCTCTGGAAAGCATACACGCCCTGTAGCAAAAACCTCTCCAAAAAAAAGAAAAAAGAAATTAGGTTGTAGCAAGACTCTGTTACTTTAATTAAAATTATTTATTATACATGATTTACTATTTATTTAATATTTAAATATAAGTTAAATAAGACATACATTCTAATATTGATTATTTTCAGAACTTTTTTCCACGAAATTTTGAAATTTTCAATTTAATTAAACAGCATTTTATTATTAGACTCCCGTAATATTCAGACAAGAAACCATTTTAAAGCTGAGGTGTGTCCTGGTCTGTTCAGGGAAGCTATCTTCTCCAAAGCACATCATAGCCAGACTGGACAAATCGACAGACAAAGACAAGATATTAATTTTGGCAATAGAGAAACATCAGGCTACTTATAAAGGGTATCCCATCAGGCTAACCTCAGACCTCTCATCGGAAACAAGGCAAGCAAGGACAGAATGGGAAAATATATTCAAAGTGTTAAGTGAAAAACAGTTTCAACCGAAAATACTACACCAGCCAGGTTACCTTTCATATGGAAAGAAAAGGATAAAAACATTCTCAGATAAACAAGACCTGAAAGAATTTGCCAATAGCAGACCCACTCTGTAAGAACTTCTGAATGGAGAGCTCTACCAGGAAAACTAAAGACACATGCAGAAATAGAACAAAAGGCAACCAAGAAAATGACCAATTTAATGCTAGGGACAAGAAATATCAATAGTAAGATTGAATGTTAACTTCCAGGATTTAAATGGAAAGGTTGGACCACAACAACACTGCATATTCAACAGAAGAGAGTTTGAACATAAGACCAAACTGGAGAAATAGAATTTTATGACCTTTGAGTAAAACATTACTGATATTTTTTACTGTGTCTTCTATTCCCAATTTAAGCATTTTACTTTCTTTTGAGGTGCTGATAGGTTCAGCAATTTGTTAAAATATTTTTCTTGTTTGTTCCTTTAAATGGAAACATAAACTTTTCTTCCTTCCTGACCCCTCTGGAATTGGAAAATATTTGGGACTATTCTTATTTTGTGGCAGAAGGGTTATTTGTATAAGTTCAATAATGTTTGTTGTATTGAATCAGAAATTGGAAATACTCATTATTGGACAGGGCTTTGACTGGAATGTCATACATGAAGATTAATTAGAAAATTATGAAACTAAGGTAGATCTCAAGTAAGCCAACAGAAAGTCTTAAAAAGATGGTCTGGTATCATAAATAGTTCTGCCTGGCAGAGAGAATTAGAGAAGATATATGAAAGAATTTATAATATAAAGTAACCTGGACTTTTCTAGCCCAACATTGTAATCAAAAGAGTAAAAGAACAACCACACCAGAGGATAATCTTGAGAAAAACTTTGAAGGAAGAAAAAGAGACTGATCTTTACTAGCAGAATACTTAGTTATTATTAATACTTAGCAGAATATTACCGAATACTTAGTAGGCAGGGCTGAATTGAGAAGGGTTATGTGTGACTAGGGTGCTGGGCATTTGCTTTTCAACGATTTGAGTAGTTGACATGTAAATATTTTCTCAAAAATATTTAAAACCATACTGTTTCTGTTCTTATAGAGTCACAAACAAAATTATACAAGAAATATTTTAAACATTATCTTTAAATATCAGTATTTTGAAATTTTGAAAGCTGTTTATTAACTGTCAGTAACTATGGAGTATGAGCAAAATTTTTTTGATTGTAAAGTACATGTGGAAAAATATAAAAAATAAATAAATGAGAAAAGAAAAAGAGAAATAAGACAATATTTTATTATGTACAAATAAGAATTGCCTACCCTTTTTTTTTGGAGAGGTTTTTGCTATAGGGCGCATGTGCTCACCAGACAGAGAGAAAGCAAGAAATCATCCCCCAGGGGGGATGGCCACACCACAATCCCTTCTCCTCCGTTCTCCTCTTGGGATCTTGGGCATGCACGCACACGCACCTGGCATGAGTTTTAAGCCACCAGGTCCAGGACGCGAACCACGGTCAACTACATGGAAGTCCAGCGACATAGCCATTACGCTAACTGCTGGTCCCTTGCCTACCCTCTTTAGAGTTTACATTCAAGTGGAACAAAGACATATGGAAAATGATCATTAAAATGTAATAAAAAAACTGCATATATATATATGATTTATCATAGTGTGTGTGTGTGTGTGTGTGTGTGTGTGTGTGTGTATTTCAAAAAGTTTGTGAAAAACAGAATTAAAGTATGAATTTATTTTTGGTGACAAAAAAATTTTAAAATCCATGTCGTTTTCTAATAATATGCATTTCCTGTAAACTTTTTTAAGACCTCTCCTACAATGTTTTAAGTGTAAATATTAATTTGCCTTTGAAAAAATCTTGGAAGTCCTTTTAGAGGAGGTAATTTAGAGCCAGGCTTTTAAGAATGTGGAGAAAGTCTTAAAACAGGTAAAGTGAGAGGAAATAAAATTCAAAGCCTAACATAAAGCAGTCACAGTTATACAGAAAAATGAAACCACCAGTAGTATAAGAAACACTGTGATTTTGTGTGGCTACAACAGAAAATAAGAAAAGGAGTTTATTGGTATGATTCACAAACGAGAGATTGAGGTCATTATATGAAGGACTTTTCGCATCATGATAGAGTTTTAACTTCATTTTATAGCTAATGGGAAGTAATTTCTAAGCAGAAGAGTATTATAATTTGATTTACACACTAGAGAAAGAATCATTTGGAAGAATAAGAGACTGAAGGCAGAAAAGCTGTAACAAGACGATTTAAATAGGCCAAATGAGATGACAAGAATAGTACCAGAAGAAAATAGAAAGAAGGAAATAGACCCTGGATGTGCTAAATAGTGCATTCTATAGGACTTGATGATTGATTAACTATGGGCCATGAAGGAAAGAGATGAATCAAAATTTCTAGGCTAGGCAACTGAATGGATGTTAGCAATTTTAACCAGATAGGTGGAAATGCACTAAAAAGAAAAAAAAATCAGGATATCATAACATTTGTGAGATGCAACAGTAATTATTTGCAATCTGAAATTAGAAACAATTGACTTAGTTAATTTTTATTCAACTACTTGAATTAATCAAACGTATTTTCTTATGAATAAGTTATATGAGGCCAAATCAAGGGCTGTTAAATCCTCTGTTCCTGGTAGTCCATAAAGACATATTTTGATTTAAACATATTTGAAGTAAATGAAAGACAAGATATATACTCTAACTTCCTTAACTTCCATAACAAAACCATGGGAAAGACAGCTAATTTTCCAATTCTGATGCCATTTTCTATGTGGAGGAACATTTATCAACTTCAAACCGTTGTCTCCTTCTCCTCACTCAGTCCTAGGAGGCATGGGGACAGATCCATGATGGATAAGACATGTAAGAGTTTTATTGGGAGAACTGCCTGTGAGAAAATGAGAGGAAGGAAGACAGAGAAATGGGGAAAGAGCCTTCATAATATGATGCAGGTCTGACACTTGAGCAGATTTGAATAAGAAGAGTCTCAGATTACAGCGTGTTCCAGGAGAGGCTTGACAAAGCCAATGGAAGAGTCCAGGAGGCAGGAACAGGCCAGCACCAGTTCCAAAGCAATGGTCAGTCCTTAACCAGAAGTAACTCTTAGGTAGCATGGACCTATGGTTTAGATAATGATTTGTCCTCCAGAGGTCTATGGTTTAGAATTTGGTGTAATGACTTTAGGAGTAATGGGGCCTACTGGACAGTGTTTGGATCATCGAAGTATGAACAAATTAATGCTTAAATTAGATGGAGTTTTAGGTCTCATTAGAAAGGGTGAGTTTCCTCAAGACCAGTTGTTACAAAAGAAAGATGGCTGCTCCCATGTCCTTTTTCTGCATGTGACTACTATGCTTTCTGCTTCTGTCAATCATCATGTTGTGATGCAACAACGGGATCACACTGGGACCAGCAGATGGTGTGGTGGTTAAAGCACTGGAGTCCCACATGGCCAAATGCAGTTTGAGTCCTGGATCTGGCAACTTGAAAATCACACCCAGCATATGTGCATGTGTACCCAAAATCCCAAGAGGAGAATGGAGAAGAAGGGATTGCAGTGTGGTCAACCCCCAAGGGGATGAGTTCTGACTTTCTTTCTCTCTGTCTCTCTCTCTGGTGAGCACACATGGCCTGTGGCAAAAGCCTAAAAAAATAAAATTAAAAAGGGCGCACATCTTCCTTCACTCAACCACAGATTAAGACACATGACTTCAGAGCAATTGCAGAGTTGGATTCAGAGGGGCAAAAACTGAGGCAGTCAGTTAGTTATGCTGCCTGATGTGTAAGATGTAAGTCCTGCATTTTCATGGTTGCCACAGAAGGAGAAACAGCATGTGTTACCTAACTCACACTATTCTTTTGGGAATCAAACTCCTTGCAAAAGATATTATTTAACATGCCAGGTCAGGACATAAGATTTACTCTATGGTGGATGAGAAGGCCTGCACTTATTTTTGAGGGAAGAAATATCTGTTGCCTGAGGACAAGGTCCTTATAACCAAAACATTAAAATCTGGAGGACTAACGTTCACCAGTTAGTGACTGAGACTTTTCCAGAGTAGTTCCAATATATGGCTTCAGTTTTAACTTTAAGTAGAAATTTATATCAGCCTATCTAAAAGTCTGCAACTGTACAATCATTTTTTGTTTTGTTTCTTTACATTGGCTTGAAAGGCTTTAAGTCTTGGTTTTCAAGGCTTTTTCTTTTTCATTTGGGAGTGACCACAGCTTAATAGCAGCTCTTTTTTTTTTAGCAGCTTTTTTTTTTTTTTTTTTTTTTTTTTTTTTCCTTTTTTCTGGGGCAGTGTTACATATACTAGGACTAAGCTATATAAGAGCCATGAAGAATGTAGGGCTGTAAGCTTGGGCAGACTTGGTGGGGGGCAGGATCCTGCTGCTCCATCTTGGACCACACAGGTGAAGCTTCCTAAGCAGGTGTGGCTAAAGCATGGATTCAATGTAGGAAGCAGTCTTTTATACATAGCCTTGTTAATACCGAGAGGCAAAACAATATTTGCTGCTATTGTGCTGAATTGCTTATACTGTTCCTGAATTTCCATGTGCTACCATCTGCTCATAAGGTTCTAGGTTTACATTATCAATGTCAAGCAGAAATAAACAGTATAAAAGAGAAATCTGGAAATAAGAGTCTTTGTGGAGATAGTCTTCAGGTTTGATTGGATGAAACTTGGGACTGGATTCTAAGAACATTACTTTGCCTCATAAAATTAATCCAGAGACTGAAGATTGGCTTTTTTCTTTTGAGAGAGAGATTTCTGCTCTCAGGCATGTGTGCTTGATGGACAGACAGAGAGACAGAAGCAAGAAATCACCCCCTGGGGGGATGGCCATGCTGCAATCCCTTCTCCTCCATTCTCCTCTTGGGATTTTGAGCACGCATGAACATGTGCCCGGTGTGAGTTTAAGCTGCTGGGTCCAGGACTCAAACTATGGTTTACTATGTAGGAATCCAGTGATGTAACCATTAAACCATCTGCTGGTACCTCAGGATTGGTTCATTTTAAAGTTGGTTGAGTGTGGGCCTACTGCTATGATCAACTGGTGATTATTTGGATTCTTTAAAAGTGTGACCCGCATGGCCCATCTGAGATGTTGAACCTCCAGGGTGATCATGGTGGAGGGGGTCTGTTGGAGTACCTCTCTCTCTCATGGAAGAAATAAATAAAAATAAGTTTTAAAACCACGTTTGCACAGTAGTCCAACACAAATTGTTTGGCATTAAGCCAAGGTAACTCTGGGAGGATCTATATGCATTCCAGTAAAAAACAGCAAAGACAACTTTTAAAAGGAACCCAACTCCACCAAGCACTTAGAACCCCTCTGGCTGAGACTGAGCAAAATATTGAGTTAAAAAGAATGGATTCCTTTAGTATTTTACAACATAATGGCAAGAGAATTTCCTTTTGGACTTCATTTCCTTCACACTTCTCCTTAAACTTGAATTGATGGCCTGGTTCTTTTTTGTTGTTTCTCCAGACCCACTCTTTATCCTACTCTATGTCACAGGGGCTCCACAGGGTCCTTTCCTCTGACGTCCCACAAGGCTCTTTCAGTGGAAAAACGAAAAGATAAGAGGAAAAGCAGGTCAGGGTATTGTTTTTTTCCCCTTGCTTCCTTCTCTGCTGGGTTACCTGAATTAGTGTCATCCTTTTTGTTAAAGCATCCCTTTCCATGTAATTACCGTGTTCAGATTCTGGGCATCTCTCTGATTCCATGCCTCTTCAAGTGGGTGGTAACAGGCACCCCTCTACTGCTAACCCCAGAGTACTGGCCATCCTTGTCGGTTTCCCTGCCCTCTGTCCACACCAGTGTGAACACTCCCTTTACCAAACTTGTTAATTGCTCAGTGTGAGTGTAACATATGTTCCCTGCTAGGAACTGGCAGATACAAATTGAAAGGGAAATGAAGTTTAGAACTTTAATTTCTTCCTGGGATCTTGATAATAGGAAGGGGATTTTTTTTTTTTTATTATTTGTTACCTGTTTCTTTTGAAGAACCTCTGATAAGCAATGTTGGATATGTGGTTGGACATATTTGAAATAAAGTAATATATCAGTAAAATTCAGTCTGGGGTGTATGGTGGCCATTCAGGAGTTCAGTTATTTGCTTATTGTTTCATCTGTTTCAGAGCCTTCTATACATTAAGTCTGTGTGACCTACCAGGGGTCTTAGTAGGTACTCAAAGGAGCAATAACTAGTATCTCAAAACAGAATAAGTGAAGAAAAGTGTTATGCCAACAGACTGCTGCTTCCCTTTCCCAGTGGCATGGCTAAATCTTTCGTTAACCAAAGATTTAACAGTTAATTCCAATTGATTAAGAAAACAAAAACCTGGAAAATGTTCATGGTAACAGAAGTATTGCCCACTCTCGAGGTTTGCTTTGAGGCAGAGGGATTCCATTAGTAAAACATGCCTGGCCTCTCTCCACTCCTCTTCCACTGACTCTCTCTGTGACTGACATTACAGGTAAGCCTGGATGAAGAAACGGGTGTGCAAAGCCCTGTGCTCTTTCCGTTCTCTTAGAAAGGCTCTGTTGATGACAAGTACACAGCCAGCTCAGCTTCAGCCCCAGATTCCTATTCCTCAGTTTGGGGGTGGGGGTGGGGAGGGAGGGCAGAAGTGCCACATTCCAGACAACTATGACTTGGTGAGAAAATTTGCCTAGTTCCAGAATTGTTTTTTTTAAGAGGGAAAGATTTTTGCTTAAGGGGCAGACATTCAATGGAGAGACAGAAAAGAAAAATACCACCCCCCAAGGGGGGATAGCCATACCACAATCCCTTCTCCTCCATTCTCCTCTGGGAATTTTGGGCACACATGCACATGGACCCAGCATGAGTTTAAGGCGCTGGATCCAGGACTCAAACCAAAGTGGACTGCCTATGTGGGAGTCCAGTGATGTAACCATTATGCCATCTGCTGGGTTCCAGGTTTTAAGCTGCCAGGTCTGAGACTCAAGCCACGGTCAACTAGGTGGGGGTCCAGCAACATAAACATTATGCCATCTGCCGGTCCCCAGAATTGAGTATTAAGAAGCATATTTGTTTGTAAGTATAGTAGGCTCCATCATGAAATATTAGCTTCATGTGAAATAAAGAAAATACTTTGACTTCCATCTGCCTTGCTCCTTGGGGAAAACAGGTTATATTTATTTTTTCTCCTTAATGATCCCAACAAATTCTTTTTTTTTTTTTTTTGGTCTTGCCATAGGATGTGTATGGTCTCCAGAGAGAGGGAAAATGAGAAATAACCCCTCCAGGAAGGATGGCCATGCTGCAATCCCTTTTCTTCCATTCTCCTTTTGCTATTCTGGACAAACATGCACACACACCCAGGGTGATTTTCAAGCTGCCAGGTCTGGAACTCAAACTACAATCAGCCATGTGGGAGTTCAGCTCCTGAACCACCAGTCCACCTGCTGGCCCCTCCAACAAATACTAATTCAAAAGTCTCTCAAATCAAAGTCTATATTTGTCTAATATCATTTCCTTAATAAAGTGTAAAATAAATAATATCAGCCTATCACCAAAGCTAAGTTGAAAAATAATCACTTATCTGGAAAACCAGGAAGAAACTAAAATGTCCAGAAAAAATGCAAAGCATTAAAATGACATAGCAGTGGGACAGCCTATAGCATAGTAGCTAAGATGACTCAATCCCACATGACTGACTCTGGAGTTTGAGACCTAGATCCAGTAACTTGAGCAACACATCAGGAACATGTGCATGAGTGCCCAAAATCCAAAATGGAGCAAGAGATGGAGCAGAAGGTATTGTAGCATGACTCTGCCCCATGGAGGGAGGGTGCTTTCCCTATTTCCCTCTCTCCCTCTCTCTCCCTCTCTCTCTTTCTCCACCTCTGTCTCTATCTATCTCTCCAGTAAGTACATACACCCTCTGCCAAATTTCTAAAGATTATATAGCAGTGGAGCCAGCAGACATTGTGGTAGTTACAGCACTGGATTCCCACATGGTTGACTGCAATTTGAGTCCAAGATTCCGTGGTTTAAAAATCACATGAGGCTCCTGTGCCTACAGTCCCAGGAGGAGAATGGAGGGGAAGGGATTGCAGCATGACCATTCTCCCTGGGGAGTGGGGGTGATTTCTGACTTTCTCTCTCACTGTCTCTGTCTCTGTCTCTCTCTCTCTCTCTCACTCCCTCTCTGATGAGTGCACAAATCCTACACACACAAAAAATTTTTTTTAATAATGTAGTAGTAAGTGAAATTAAAAATAATATATCTGCTACTATTTGGAAGATTTTCATGCATTTAAGTAAAGCATGTATGTGCTTTTTAAGAACTACTAAACCATAATAAATTATAGAATTTTTAATGTAAGGGTACCTTTCTTTTCTGTGTGTGTGTGTGTGAGAGAGAGAGAGAGAGACAATGTGAGGTGTTTTTCAGTGGGGTTTCTGTCTCACTATCCTCTTGCCTCGGCCTCCCACCTGGAATTACAGGTGAACACAAGCTCTTCCTGGTGGTTCAGAAATCAAACTCAGGCCTCCCCGTGGCCTTAGCCCACCGAGCAGCGGCATCCAGTACACACATGTGCAGCTGGGCTGCAGGGCTACTTTCTCAATTCATCCATCACTTTCTGCTGCTTCTCCTCCCTCCTCAGGGTGGAGTACAAAGGTCGTTAATCTGAGAATACGTTCCTATGGCTAACTGTAAGTGCCGATGATTGCAGCTGGCCAAATAGCTGCCGACCCCAGGTCAGCACGAATGATAGAAAGATATGTTGCAGCCATAAAAGAGTAAGACCTCCCTTGTTTCCTATCAGTTTGATAGCCAACGGGGCACATACAGAAAGTGTTGGTTGACAAAGATGTATTATCACAGGAAAATGATTAGAGTTGAAAGAGGGAAATTTATACTTGAGAGGCACATTTCTATATTAAACAAGAGAACAAGCCACTGAAGTTTTACTGACAACTTTCTAAGAAAGATAACGCAGGGGGTGAAACTTCCTAAAACAAATCTTCAGGGTGAGCCCAATGTCAGTCTTGGTGATGTTGTGACACACATCTCTTACGAATCTCATTTCTCAAACAAACCCTCCTTTCACCAAGATTAAGAACATAAAATTGAGGCCAGCAGGTGGTATGGTGGTTAAGGACACTGGACTCCCACATGGCCGACCATGGCTGGAGTCCTGGACCTAGTAGCTCCTTTTTCACTTTCTCTTTCTCTCTCTCTCTGTCTCACTCTGTACCTCTATAGTCAAATTAAAAAATAAACAAATAAAGTTAAATAAAATAATTCTTAAAAAAAAAAAACAGAGTATAAAATCAATTCATCCCAGGAGGAAAACCATATTATACTGTAAGCAGCTTGGGCCAGAAAAGAATGTACAGAGTAGATTATGAAGCTACATGGTTCTCCTAAGGGAACCCAGAGATGCATGGTGAACTGTTCTACATGCAAACTATTGTCTTAAAATGAGAAACCAATGCTTGAGGAAGAAATGGGAACTTCATAGGCCTGGAATATTTTGCACAGTCTCTGTATCAGGAACTTGCTAGGAAAAGGAAAGACCTTATCACAAGAAACACAAAGTCTCACTGAGGATACAGAACATACTCATGGGAAGACAAGTAATGAATAAAAGTAGCAGATATCATATAACGAGGTGATACGAATAAAACTAAATGCCCGGTGTTAGTGAAACATAATGAGGTTAGGCTCTTATGGTTTTCCTATTAAGGACTTAACTCCAGACCACATACTTAAGAAACAGAGTAGAATTTTCCCAAAAAGGAGCAGTTTTTCTCTTACCAGCCATCCTAAAAGAAGTTAAGGCAGAGGTTGGGATGGAGAACTTAGGTAGAGAGGAAACTTGCCTCTTTCTGGGCAGAGACATTTGATCCATGTAAAATTCTGAGAATCGTGAAATGACAGGGATTGAGCCATCCCTGGTCAGAAGAGACAGACTGAAAGCAAAGCAAAGAATGAGTCCAAAGGGGCCAGCAGGTGGCATGGTGGTTAAGGCGCTAAACTCCCACATGGCTGATGGTGCTTTGTGTCTTAGACCCAGTGGTTCAAAATCATGTCAGGCAGGGGAACCAGCAGTTAGCATAATGGCTATGTCGCTGGACTCCCACGTAGTCGACCGTAGTCCACGTCCAGGACCCGGTGGCTTAAAACTCACGCCGGGCGCGTGTGCGTGCGTGCCCAAGATCCCGAGAGGAGAATGGAGGAGAAGGGATTGTGGCGTGACCATCCCCCCTGGGGGGTGATTTCTCACTTTCTGTTTCTATGTCTCTCTCTGTCTGTCTGGCGAGCGCATGAGCCCTACAGTGAAAATCTCTCAAAAAAAAAAAAAAAATCATGTCAGGCATATGTGCAGGTGTGCCCAAAATCTTAAGAGGAGAAGAGAGGGGAAGGGAGAGCATGACCATTCCTGCCCTCCCCTCCCATGTGGGAGTGATTGCTCTCTTCCTCCTCTCTGTGTATCTCTGTTTCACTATCAGGAATTCTCTAATCTCTGTATCAAGGATGCAAGTGTGCAGGTGGGGAGGAAAGAGGTGGAAGCAGAGCATTGGGCAATGTGGTACCCCTAGGTGTAATGACTGTCTCGTAAGGATCAGAGATCAGGAAGGCAGGTGTGTAAGGATCAAACGAGCAAGACTGAACAGCAGAAACTGATGGGTTTGTACCTGGACAGATGAGAACAGTATTCTGTGAGTAGCCAGAAACAACTGAAGTTCACTTCAATGAATGTCATTTTCTGACAATAAAGTTGATGAGAGATATGCATAAAAATGTGTGTATAATGATAAAGTTTGCTTTGGCTTGATAATGACAGATGGGATAACTCTGGGCTCCTACATACATAGGGTAGCTGTCTGTTCCTTTGCCCAGGTCAGTCTCAATTCATGCTTGTCATCTCAGTGTAATGATCAATAGTACTCACTTCCACTACCAATACTCCCAGCTTGCACTGAACCGTGAGGTCACCATCCCTAAGCACTGCGTCACTGACACAGAAGAGAAGCATTCACGGTTAGAAGGGGAGATGTCACTGAGCATCGAAGGAGATTACGTCTGACATGTGTTTTGAAGGAAGTGAGGGCTTAAACAAAGAAACAGTAATTATTTTACAGGATAAAGGAATATGTGAAAATAAACTCAATTAGGCATACCTGCCACTTTTTACTAATATACATGGAATTCTTCCCATATGCCATGCACGAGTCTCTGTATTTTACATGTATTAACACTTTTATTCTTCATAATAACCCTATGTGGTAAATACTTGTACATGCCCTTTTGTAGTGAGGCTTTTTGTTGTTGTTGTTTAGTTAAATTGGGTAAAGTTCACTAATTTATTCAAGACATACAGTGAGGAGATGTAGAACAAAAATTTAAACACAGGCACCCTGGTCCCTCTATACCATTCTGTATACAGCAAATAATAAACAGATTCATTTTGCTAAAGGTTTTGATGAAAGAATAGTGGTAGATAAAGTTGGCAAGATGTAGTAAAAGGTCCACAATGCCTCAATACAGCATTGAACTTCATTCTTTAGACAGTGTAGATCTAGTGAAAAGTTTTGAAAAATATATTAGAGTAAGTCTTATTTTTGAAAGATTGATATTGAGAGTCAAATACAGAAAAAATCAGAATTATACTAGTGAGGTTTTGTGGTTTTTTGTTTTTGTTTTTCTGTTGTTGTTTTTGTTTTTGTTTTTGTTTTTTAAGAGAGGTTTTTGCCATAGGGCACATGTGCTCACCAGAGAGACAGAGAGAAAGCGAGAAATCAATCCCCAGGGGATATGGCCACACCACAATCCTTTCTCCTTCAGTCTCCTCTCGGGATTTTGGGCATGCACGCACATGTACCCTGCATGAGTTGTAAGCCACCAGGTCTGGGGCTTGAACTGCAGTCAACTACATGGAAGTCCAGCAACATAACCATTATGCCATCTGCTGGTCCCTGGTGAGGTTATTTTAATCGAGCTGGTTATCATCTAAAATTTTTTGTTTCCCCTACTCTGTGCATTGATATAAATACATGTGACAGTTTAAGGAAGTGTTTGCAACTAAAACTGGTAGAAAATAAAGTTAACAATCAGAATACAAGAAAAATGGTAACCAGAAAGATGGGTTAATATGTGTATTTGTATACACAAATATGTTTTGTTTAGTGATACGTACCTAATGCAAAGCCCAAATTGGAATGTGAAAGAAAGCCTAGCAGAAAATATTGGGTTGAAAACAAGAAGAGGAAGAAACATCAGGGCTATGAAACAAAATCAGTGCTTCAGGAAAGATTAGGCAACTATTTCTTAGTAGAATCTGATTCAATGTAGAATGGAGCCAAATAGGTTGAATTTTAAGTTTTGCAGGGCCGGCAGATGGTGTGGTGGTTAAGGTGCTGGACTTCCATGTCATTGACCACAGTTTCTGGACCTAGCGGCTTGCTTTTTCACTTACCCTTTCTCCCTCTGACTCTCTCTGGTCAAATTAGAATAATAATAATAAAATTAAATTAAATAATCCTTTTTTTTTTTTTTGGAGAGGTTTTCGCTATAGGGCGCATGTGCTCGCCAGACAGACAGAGAGAGACATAGAGACGGAAAGCGAGAAATCACCCCCCAGGAGGGATGGTCATGCCGCAATCCCTTTTCCTCCATTCTCCTCTCGGGATCTTGGACACGTATGCACATGCACCCGGCGTGAGTTTTAAGCCACTGGGTTCGGGACACGAACCGTGGTCGACTTCATGGGAGTCCAGCGACATAGCTGTTACGCTAACTGCTGGTTCCCTTAAATAATCCTTTTTTTAAAAAGCAAAAAAAAAAAAAAAAAAAAAAAAAGAGAGAATGTTACTTTTTAGTTCAAAACAAGAAAGAATTTTTAAACTATCACTACTCTTCAAGAGTGAACTGATTTGGTATGATTCTATGAGCCTTTAATCCCAAATGCCTCTTTTCTAAAAGTTAGGGCTAGTGGGTGTTCTACAAAAATGGGAAAGAAGTGCAGCTGACACCACATATATGCAGAAGAAAACAGAATGTGTTCAGTGGAAAGAGGAGCTGCATATACAGTGTATGTGCTGTAGGTAGATGGGTGAGAGATGAATGGGCAGATCAGCAGATAGACTAGATCTGTAGATGTTGTAACTAGATAGATGGGATCGATAGGCAGATAAATACAATTATGTTGCTTTACCAAATTTCCCGGTTTCCAAAACATAGAATTTGCAATCAAGATAAAACTCCAAGAGTTGAAATGCCATGACTGAATAATGATTTGCATGGTCCAGGTCCTGGTAAATGGAAAAAGGAAAATGATTGAGAGCTTTAGTAATTATTTCTAACATAAGGATTTGGATAATTAGTATTTGCTCTTGAGGTAAAATTGGGTACTATTTCATGTTACTCAAAAGATTGATGAATACTGGAGTGTGAGAGATCATTTTCTTTAAAAGTTAAAAAATAAATACTGTAATGAAAGTATTCCTTCTCCACGAACGTATATGGAGCATGTACCTTCTTCTCCAAGAAGGTAGATGGGAGCATATACCCTTAAAAGGGAGAAGGTATATGGGAGCATTGATATTTGGAACTTTCTATGTCCAATGTAGTATTTTTCACTTATGTACTGGGACTGTGTTTGTATTATTGTGTATAATATAAAAATACAATTATATTCCTAAAATTTTAAGTGATGCACATATCTTGAATGTCAAAGTTAGAAAGTAATTTCTTAAAACAGCTATAAAAATAAAGTCATTGAAATTATAAACATTATGGGGCCATCAGATGGTGTACTGGCTACATCACTGGACTCCCACATGGCCAACCCCAGTTCAAGTCCCAAACCCGGTGGCTTGAAACTAATGCCAGGCATTTGTGCATGCATGCCCAAGATCTTAGGAGGAGAATGGAGAAGAAGAAACTACAATGTGGTCATCCCCCCCAGGAGGAGGACAGGGATGATTTCTCACTTTCCCTCTCACTGTCTCTGTCTCTCTCTCTCTAGCAAGCACACATGACCTAAGGCAAAAACCTCTAAAAAAACCTAAATATTTATTTACATATATGTAATAAATTCATATATACATATTTATGCATATATATGTACATATTTATGTATGATGATCATAAATAGAAAGAGATAGATTGATAGAGTGATAGATAGATGATAGATAGATAGATATAAATAAATAGATTTAGTTCCTTTGTCTAGGTAGTTTATATTTCATGGTCAACCAGATGAAATTTCTGATAAATAATCAGACATCTATCTTCCAATGTTTATATATTATTTTGAAGGAAAAAAATGAATTCTGCAGATGAACCAAAATTGTTTTTCACTTTTAACTTATTTCAGCAGAAAGAGAATGAAAGGTTTTTCTAACTTATATTTTTTGGTTATATAATGAAGTCATTATTTCCAGAGAATAATTTTTCTCCTCAATTGCCTGAAACCACTGTCATAATAATTTGATTTAGATTGGAAAAGAAACAATCATAGTCTCTTTTCAATTAAGACATACTTTATTTTCCAATTTTCCCATTCTCTTTATTTTTGTTAAACTCATTACAACACAAACATTTTTATTCAATCCAACAAACTTCTAGAAACACAATAAAGGGTTACAGTAAAATTGAGAAGTTTTAATGTTTCCCTTTATCTTTTCCTTGGAAAAGTTTTACATTAACAAGTAGAAACTCCAGTCTTTGTCTCTCTCTGCTCAAATTCTTTAAGGCATACATTTCCCATAAAAATAAAATATGGAAAAACCATAGTTTTCCTCAAGGATTAATATGCTATAGTACTATTAAAATACATTTTGCAATACCCAAATGTATCAAGAAATATGATTGCTCTTACACTATCAAAGTGAACAACTCAAAGAGAGTTTTTTTTAAAATGACTACATTGTTTTTAAAATCAGTGAAATCAAAACACATTCATCCATGTATTTCTTTCATTGAAATTATATTGCAGAAGAAATGCTATTCTTTAATAATCTAAAAGGACTTTGTAATAATGTATGTAAGAGTCAAAACAGAGCTTAAATTTTCAGGTAATCCATTTAAATTAAAAAGTGTTGATAAAGGAAAGGAAAAATAGTTATAAATCTTAACTCTAAGTATTTCACCATACACTTTACACATATGGCATCTTGTTTACTCTTTTTGACAATCCAGGAAGGTTATTCCCACTGTATACAGATGAAAAACATCAAGGCAGAAAAAGGATAAACTCGTACAACTAGTTATTGGCAGAATAATAATTTTAAAACAGATGTCAATCCTTGGGGCTGGCAGGTGGTGTGGTAGTTAAGGGCACTGGACGCCCACATGGCTGACCACAGTTCAGGTCCCTGGCCTGGAGGCTTGATTTCTCTCTCTCTCTCTCTCTCTCTCTTGCTCTCTCACTCTCTCACTCTCTCTGGTCAAATTGGAAAATAATAAAAATTATAATAAAGTTAAATAAAGAATTATTCTTTAAAAATCTCAATCCAGGGACCAGCAGTTAGCGTAATGGCTGTCGCTGGACTCCCATGTAGTCGACCGCAGTTCGAGTCCCAGACCCGGTGGCTTAAACTCACTTCGGGCACGTGTGCATGCATGCCCAAAATCCCGAGAGGAGAATGAAGGAGAACGGATTGCAGCGTGACCATCCCCTCTGGGGAGTGATTTCTCGCCTTCTATCTCTCTGTCTCTCTCTGTCTGTCTGGCGAGTGCATGAGCCCTATAGCAAAAACCTCTCCAAAAAAAAAAAAAAAAATCTCAATCCAAAATCCTTCCTTTATTAGCATGAAAATTTTAAAATATACTATGCCACAATTTCCCCAGGCAATTAAATCAATATCAATATGGACAGGGTTATAGGGAAATATTGGTAGGAGTACCTCCATATAGCCACTTTGAAAGTAATTTACCAGTATATATCGAAATTTTAAATAGGAATATCCTTTTATCTAATATTTAGCTTTTTTAAGAATTTATCCTATATTAGGGGCTGGGAGGTGGCATGGTGGTGGAGCACTGGACTCCCACATGGTTGACTGCAGTTTGAATCTCAGACCTGGCGACTTGCTTTCTCACTTTCTCTCTTTCTCTGCTGCTCAAATTAGAAATAATAATAATAGTTAATAGAATTAAACAAATAATTCTTTTAAAAAAGAATGTATCCTATATAAATTCTTGTTTTGCATAAATACACCATTGGAAACTTACTTATAATTGCCAACAACAGAAGTAACAACAAACAGATAGTCTGCCACCTAACAGAATTGCACACAGCAATACAATGGCAGGAAATTTGCACGTGTTGAATAAAAAGATCTACAAGATATACTTTTATGAGTAAAAATAGAATACTATAAGTGACAAAAATCTCATTTATATAATTATGTTAAAATTCCAAATTGATGAAAGATAATAGATGATGATAGATGAAAGAGAGACAGATAGATTGAGGAGACATTCCTACCATCCAGTACTCTATTTAGTTTGATTTTGTGACTACCATTTAGTTTTAGTCCTAGAGTAACAGACTATGCCACGGAGCAAAAACCAGTAATGAAACTGTTCCATGTCATCCTCACAGGTGTATACAGGTCCCAGGACTGCATCCACCACTACCACATTAATCACAAGGTACATGACATTTGATGTTTACCATTTTAAAGCTCTTTTGCTCTAATCGCCTAATCTGCTTTTCACAATAACCATAATCTTGGATACCCAGAGCAGTTCAACAGCAATACTGTTTACTATCCCAATACTTTATGCTAGTGTGAACTCATATGTACTCATTTGTCTAGCATTTTTTTGGAGAGAGAGATTTTTGCTATAGGGCGCAAGCACTCGCCAGAAAGACAGAGAGAGACAAGAGACAGAAAGTGAGAAATCACCTCCCAGGGAAGATGACCACGCTGCAATCCCTTCTCCTCCATTCTTCTCTCAGGATCTTGGGCACACACGCACACATGTCTGATGTGAGTTTAATGCACCAGGTCCAGGACTTGAACCACAGTGGACTACATGGGAGTCCAGAGACATAGCCATTATGCCTTGTCAAGCATTCATTGAGGGCCTATTATGAACTAGGTTTTCATTAAAGGGTTTTGTCAGGGAAGAAAGATCAATCAAATTGAGTCCAGAGACATAGCCATTATGCCTTGTCAAGCATTCATTGAGGGCCTATTATGAACTAGGTTTTCATAAAGGATTTCGTCAGGGAAGAAAGATGAATCAAATTTGACCAAGATTGAATTTAATTTGTGCATAGAATTGTCCTTGCTTATTTCCACAATAGCTCTTTTACTGTCTTATCTACAACATCCTGCTGTGCGATGCGATCAAATGACAAGCACACAAAGTCAGATACAAGCAGATCTGATTTCCGGCCAGGGCTGCTCCACTTACTCATTGTTTGACTGGGAAACTTAGTCAGCCTCTCTGAGTCTCTGTGTGCTAAACCCTATTTGTACAAGTGGCCACCTCAAAATTTCTTCTCAAAATCTTGGCACTCCCCCATCAAAAGAAGAAATCAATTTCTCCTCTTCTAGAGATTGGCATTCCTTACAGTCCTCCAGTGAACAGAATGTAGCAGCATTTAGTGCTTCCCTGATTTTCGAGACTAATCCTACAAAATGTCTCTCTGCCACTCCCCCACTTTGCCTTCTCCCTTCTCTTTCTCTCTCCACTCTTAACACTCGCCTTTGTATCCATCCACTATGGTCCTAGAAAGTGTTAGAGGCTGTCGGCATCTGCTCAGTAGCACCAGTCGGTAAATGCTGGATGCCCTTTCAGATGACTGCAGAGCAGCCTTCAAGGCTTCCAACCAAGGCCTAAGATACTGTGGAGTAGAGATAATGCATCCCTGTATGTGACCCATGAAAACCGTAAGTGTAATAAATAGGACGTAATTGGTGTCATCTGTAAAAAAGACATAGCAACACTCAAATTCCTCATCTGTTAAAATAGCATAAGAACAGTATTTGGAAAGTTGTTTTGAAGATTAAATAGGATAACATGAAGCATGAGTAAGGTGTCATGCACACTGCAGATACTAAATGTATAGAAATTATTATGAGTGGGTCTTTGAAAAGTTCGGGGGAAAATACACATTATGGAAAAACTATTACTGGATTTCAAAGTGGGGGACATAAAAATAAACTCATACTTTCATTCCATTTTTCCATAAACCATTGAAGTCCTCTCATATTACCATGTGATTCACTCTCAGGCTAGGTTCTCTGCTACATCTCTCATTATTTTGCCTTCTCTACTTGCCTTTCTGGTAGAAAAGTCAACCCTACTCTGAAACTGCACCTCTGAAGATGATTCAGAACCAAACTAGCCTTCAGTCTATGAGGAGTTTTTATCGAGTTTTATACATTTTAATAAACCTTAATCTAAAGGTAGGAATTAACAGAGTTGAAGGGACTGGGTCGAATAGCTGAGTGGATACACCACTAAAACTTGTTTGTGATAAGCTTTCTTTCTCATTTTTTTCTGTTGTTACTTATGGTAGTATGCAGTTCTTTAACCACACACACACACACACACACACACACACACACACACGCAGACATTCATCACACACACACACACACACACACATACGCAGACATTCACCATTTGAAATGACACTGTGTTCTCAGAAATGATCGTGGTTGATATAAAGAAAATTGTCTTAAATATTTTACTTTTCCATCCAATCATTTATTCATTCATTGAACAGATATTTTACCTATCAGAAGCTGTGTAGGTACTAATAACTCAATAATATATTCTATAAGGTCTTAACTATTAAAGATTTATTTACAATCTGATGTACAAGAACATATAAATTAAATACCTTTTTATTTATTTTTTTAAAATTTTTTGAGAGATTTTTGCTAAAGAACACATGCACTTGCTGGAGAGATCTCCTCTCAGGATTTTGGGCATGCACTCACATGCACCCTGTGTGAGTTATAAGTCACCAGGTCCAAGACTTGAACCAGAGTCAACTATGTGGGAGTCCAGCAATGTAACCTTATACCATCTGCTGGTCTTTTTATGCTTAAAGTAGTCTTTCTTCTAACAAAACAAAACAAAATATTTAATATTTTCTTGCATATTTCTTGTAAAAATGTGTGTACATTGGGCTAGACCCATAGCCTAGGGTTAAGGAAGCCAGAATCCACATGGCTAACAATGGTTTAAAATCCAGCCTTGGCAGCTTGAAAAATATGCCAGATGAATATACGTGTAAACCCCAAATCCTGACAGGATAGAGAAATATAAGAGAAGGGATTGCAGTGTGAATACATGCCATTAGGGGGTGTTTGTCCCCCTGCCCTCCAGTCCCAGGATCACAAGCATCCTCTGGCAATTAAAAAGAAAATTTTATTTAAATACAATAGTATGTATTAGCACTTCTTCGATTTGATGGATAACCTTCTCTAGTTATTTACATTATCTTCCCTTATCACTGTCTTCATGATTGGTACACATATCAACCAAAACAGTGTTTCAAGTGTATCACTGTTTTCTTATTCTTAGTCAGTGAACAATGTTAAGTAATCATGGATCACAGTGCACAGATTGCCATGCACGGGAACCTAATAAACATTCGCTAAACAAGGCAATTAAAGTGTGAGTCTCTTGAAAACAGATTTAGTGGAAATAAAAAAGCAAGCTTTTCCTAAATTCTACCACTGCTGACTAAGGGAGTCACATTGCTTGTCAGGACCACATTCCCCTTGAGTGATATGGATGAGCGACAGCCCGGTCAACCGTCAGCTCCTGCTGCTTGAGAATATACTTCTTTCTCCTGTTAAGTTTTATAAATTATATTAGATAATTGAAGAAAAGTAAAAACACAGAGATGGCTTACATGTAGAATAATTATAAACAGGGGAGGGTAAAGATATGTAAAAGATAAGGCACTAAACTGAAAAAGTGACATCACCATAGACTCTGAGAAGCTAGGTATAAATAATGTGATACCCAAATCAACTACTAAAAATGCTACATAAAAAATACACTCAACTACACTATGCTTCAATCAAAATGGAATTCTAAATGGTGCAAATAACTCACATAAAGATGGGAGGATGTAAGATCAATGTGGATGAAAGGATTTAAAGGTAAAGGAAAGGAAATTTCATGAATTTACGTTCAGATTCCACATCACAACTGACTGAAGGAACTACCACTTGATCACTGCAGTAGCATCAATGAAGCATATACAAAATTATCTAAAGGTATCAATATAATCCTACTTTTTCTAATTATGTATTTGCATTAAGTTGGAGGTACTCAATAAACTGTGTTGTGTGTTTATAACACAAACTGAATGCAGACGCATGGAGAAGAACCCAGCTGTCTTCTAGAAGCCAAATACTAGTAAGATTTGGAAAAAAATAAAACAATCCCCTCTTCTCATTATTTTAATAAAATTTTTCCAAAAATATTAGTTTATTTTTAATATATTAATAAATATTTTTTAAAGTTTCTCAGTTTTAGGTTCTAATATGGTTAATAGGAATAAAAGTAGTATGCTGATCAATGTATAAAGACCTGCTCATGAGGGGGAGTGTATATATACACACATATGAGTTGATTACAAATGTTATCCATGTAAAGAACCAATAGCACACAATTTACAAATTATTATAAAATATGTATACTCCATGTTGTAAATTCCATATAGCTAATTAAATTCTCATAAAATTTTGATTGATTTTTGTCTAACTCTCATATCTCTAAACAATGTGTTTTTGCAATGCATTCATGTTGTAACAATAGAATTGCATCTCAAACCACTCTTTCTTCAACATACTTATTATCATTAAATCTGATATGTGATCTGCTTTTAGACTATTGCTTTTTTAAGATTTATTTTATTTTATTTATTCATTCATTAATGTTTTATTTGCTAGAGAGACACACACAAAAAGAAAGAGAGAGAGGAGAAGTGAGAAGGCAAACCACCACGACTTGAACCCTGGTCTGCCATGTGAGAGAGTCCAGCACCTTAACCACCACACCACCTGCTGGTCCCTGCTTTTAGATTATTTCTTAGTCTTGAACAAATTATATTCATTAAACTGAATTTTTCAACTATATTACTAGACACAAAATGCTTTTAAGTTTAATCTGTGTCATTTGCATTTTTCTAACACTTTACTAAGTCCAGCCAATCAACAAAGCAGTAACTCAGGCACGGACTTGTAGTGCATGGCCGTTGTAAACAGCAGCACCATGACCCATTTCAAGTTTCCACATGTTGTTTCTCAGACCTGTTCAAGAGCACGCCATTATATGACATTTTCACTCTATGAATAAAGTGAATCCAAATGATAGCCACAGAATAGACAAAGATAACATAATTAGGACATAATAAACTTTCAGTATTTATTATATTTGTATTAATTAAATTTATTTCATTTTAATCTTACAGAATTTAATTTGTGAGCTTGTTAAAAAACATCTAACAAAGTTCTTGAAATTTTAACAAAGGTTCTCATAAACAAGTGCAAATCAGCTCCAGTTCATGACCGTATAACTCACATAAACAGGAGTTCTTTACAGTTCTCTCAATAATGAAGAATTCAAAGTTCATCTAAAGTTGGGGAACCAGTGATCTATAAATGGAAAGCTGGCAGAAGGATAGTAATGTAGACTAGAGATTGGATGAACAAGGAGGTGTGAGAAGGAGAAATTAAGATTGGCAGAAGGAACTAGTGGGAGAGGGTTTTGTCAGTGAAGAGTAACAGCAAGGCCATGCTTTTCCCTTTCCCTTCTTTTTATCCCAACTCACCTGCTCCTTGTCCTCCTGACAGATATTTAGATTCCAGATCGCTCCGCAGTATTGCCTTGCTAAAACCTACACCATCACCACCTGTCCTGACCCTACCAGACAGGCACTAATGTCAGATAAAATTTGGAAGCCAGGAATGAAGAAAATGAGAACATGCAGGTGAAGGGAAGGTAAATAGTAGGGTGCTGAATTAACCTGTGGGCTTCCAGTGATTTTTTGTAAGTGCCAATGGAAAAGGGGAAAGAGAGAGGGTTACTCATATCTGAGTGCACATCATAAGCACTCATTAAGGTTGTAAACTTACTACCATATTAAATGAGGAAAGTTTTATAAAGATTTAGAAATCTGGGAATTAACTTAAAGGAGTTCAGAGACTTGCCCAAGTGTAAGAAAGAAAATTCTAAAAAAAAAAAAAAAAAAAAGATTTCAGCATAAAAATTAAACCAAAAGGGAAATTTAATATTCTTGATTATTGATACATGATTACAACTGAGATTATGTAAATATATAATTCAGCTATCTAAAATTAAATATCAAGAAAAAATCTAAGTACACTTTTTAAGTTTTCATTTTTAAGGTCTAAATTAGTGAAGAATCAGATTCCTGGGAGACAATTAGAATCTTAAAATGAGCATTGTAAGGGGCCAGCAGATGGTATAGCAGTTAGATCGCTGGACTCCCACATGGCCTACCTAAGTTTGAATCCCTTGTCTGGAGGCTTGAAACTCATGCTGGGCAAGTGTGCATGCATGCCCAAAACTCTGAGAGGAGAATGGAAGTGAAGGGATTCTGGCATGGCCATCCCTCCTGGGAGGTGATTTCTCACTTTCTCTCTCTATTCAGCTATCTAAAATTAAATATCAAGAAAAAATCTAAGTACACTTTTTAAGTTTTCATTTTTAAGGTCTAAATTAGTGAAGAATCAGATTCCTGGGAGACAATTAGAATCTTAAAATGAGCATTGTAAGGGGCCAGCAGATGGTATAGCAGTTAGATCGCTGGACTCCCACATGGCCTACCTAAGTTTGAATCCCTTGTCTGGAGGCTTGAAACTCATGCTGGGCAAGTGTGCATGCATGCCCAAAACTCTGAGAGGAGAATGGAAGTGAAGGGATTCTGGCATGGCCATCCCTCCTGGGAGGTGATTTCTCACTTTCTCTCTCTCTGTCTCTGTGTCTCTGGTGAGTGTACATTCCCTACAACAAAAATCGCTCAAAAAAAATGAGGATTTTAATACAAAGGCACTAGTGGATATATCTTTTGCATACTTTAAGCTTTTTAAATTCCTAATAAACACTTTTGAATAATATTGTCCAATGCTAAAATCAATGCTATGTGTCTCAGAAACTATAATATTGACTGGCATGCATCATCATTACCTTTTATTTTGCTATCTAGTAGAAGTCTTTCAGAGCTGCTTGTAATTTTTTCATTAAAAATATATAAATATAAAATACTAAATTTGGCCACAAGGTGGCTCTTCCTAGACGCCACATTAGCTGTATCAAAAAAGCAGCTCTAAAAAAATTTCTTTTTCATAGAGAATCTATTGTCTCTCAAATGTTATTTTTAAATGGATGTTATTTAAATAAAATTTTATTTGGGAGAGAGTAAAAAATCCAGGATAGACAGATAGATAGATCCCTTTTCAATAAAGAAGGGGTGGTAGAGACTGTTATCATCATGAATTTATTTGGAAGATATTTAGAATCTGAAAACTATAGCAGAATATGGTTCCTAAGGCAGATTGTAAAGAGAAGGCACCCTAATAGGTGGAAATACTTGGAAATCCATGATTGTTCCTCCTTCATTTGTAAAGGATCGTATCTCCCACAATGTCTCATGCAGTGTAGCTTCTGAAGTCACTCCCTTAAGGAATGGCTTTACTAGCATTGAGAGAAATCCAAAATACAAAACATACATTCATTCTAAAAATGCATATTGCTGTAGCCTACAGGCCAGACACTACAATAGGCAACACAGCATAGTAGTTATGCAAATATACCCCAGAGCCCGTTACCTGGCCTCCAATGGTGGTCACAATGGTGGTAAAATACTTAACTTATTGTACTAGATTCCTTCATATGTGAAATGGGTATAATAATATGAGGTTGCCATAAGGACTGTCAGTATCAGTCAAGTTTATAAATGAATGCCTGCTATATTTAAGTGCTTTCTAAGTATTAGCTATTACTAGTAGGCACTGTAATAGATTTGAATCATGTTGGTAAATTTCTTGACACTCCTCCCATCAAGAATCTAGTTCCCTTTTCTTTAGACATGAGCTGGCCTTAGTGAGGCATTCCTAATGAACAGAATGCTTCCAAGGCTAGTTATGAAAGTGGCACAACTTCAACTTGGTCTTCTCTGTCTTCTCTTTTTCTCTTTCTCAGGATGTCCCCCTGTTGTGCAAGGGACAGGACCTAAGGAAAAGCCACATGGAGGTGCTCTGCTCAGAAGCTCTCAGAAAAAGGTTTTGGGCAAGAACATCAACTAGCGGCCGCGAGTGCAAATGAGCCCACAGGTGATCCCAGTCCCCACCGTCAGTCCTGCCCTAGAGCAGGACTGAGCTATGTCTGCCAATCACTGCTCACATTCCAATTGCATGTTCAAAACACATGTTGTTATTGTTTTAAGACATTAAGTTTGGTCATGATTAGTTAAGCATTGGTGGATAACCAGAAAAGCAAAATTAAGAAGATTCGATTTCTTTCTTCAAATAATACAGCCTAGTATAGGGAAACTATACTAGAATATACTCAGCTACAGTAATACAGCCTAGTATAGGGAAAAAGATGGACATTGTATCTAAACCATCCAGGGTCCCAGTCCTCTCTGTTTACTGCCAAACATCTCCCTGAGCTTTCCCTTCTTGCACCTAGACATTCAAGCAATATTAACACCTCCACCTTAAAGTCAAGGATATATAGAAAATGGCAAATATTCATATATTCCTAATGTTTTGTGCCTAACGCAATTTATTCTAATGTGCTATTTTTCACCCCAGACCTTGGAAAATAGTGTCCTGGCTGCCCCGTCTTCACCTCCTTCATCTGCCTCACTCTACTCATCCTTCAGGTCTATAGTTAGGTCTGATTTCCCCCAGGAAATTTTCACTGCCTACCTATTGGGAAACTTGGACTGACACATCTCTGTCTTCTGAGCATCTGCTATTTACCCAGGTTTTGTGTTTGCAGTGCTGTGTGGTTAGTGCTGGCTTGGTCAGTCTCCTCCCAACCACGCTGAGAATGCCATGAGGATGACAAGTAATTCTGTCATGGTCACTACTGTATCTCTCATTCAGACTGTAGCTTTCTCAAGTGTTCAACACATATCTAGGTTTGTTCTTTGTTTTTTGGGAAGAAGTTTTGGGTGAAAAGGAATAAATAAGATTCTCTCATTCAGACTGTAGCTTTCTCAAGTGTTTAACACATATCTAGGTTTGTTCTTTGTTTTGGGGGGGGGGGAGTTTTGGGTGAAAAGGAATAAATAAGACTATGCATGTGTAGTAACTAGCACAGAAGCTGACATGTAATCCCTAACTATGTAAAATTGCCTATCTTCTGTGTATGCGGGTCAGGCACCCTGTTGAGAGATCCATCTAGGCACCTAGAATATGTTCACATTTATCGATTTAAATGCTTATTTCTACTTAACTTCTGACTAAAGTCAGTAAGTATACTGAATTTATTTTTATATGGCTAGCACCTGGATTTATTCTTCACAATATACCAGGTCCTCAAGAATTGTGGGCTGGCTAACTGAATAGAAAGATAAACATAGACAGAATTTCTATGTAGTGCTATAAAGGCCAAAATCTATACAAAGGACAAATAGAAACATAGAAAAGGAAATGCCAAGTAAGCTTGGAAAACTTATGAAAAACCACATGTGAGCTTTATGAATAAAGTTTTTCAGTGGAGAGAGAAGAAACAACAAGGACGAAGGAAAATAGGCATTTCTCCGTTATGACAGATGATTCATCCAGAAAAAGAAAATTAGAAATGATGAGGTTGAGTGGTAGGCAGGGCACAGATTATAAAAGTTCTTGGGTGCCAGCTGACAGGCTAAAGATTTTGGATTTATCTCAGAGATGATTGAAATTTTTAAAAAGGGACATTGAGTAGGAGAGTTATTATGCATTTCCATTTCCCACTCCCCACTCCCATGCACAAGAAATAAGCCCTTCTCTTCTCTCGGCCTTTCTCTTGGCTCTTTCCTGCACATGCCTAGTGGCCAACAGCCAAAAGTAGCTCTGTCCAAGTTAAGAATGAAGATGGTTAAGAAAAGACATTGACTAACTCACGAGATTCTAGAAGTCTCAGGGACAATGCAGCCAGGAGAAAAGCTTGAAGTCAAACCACAAAACTAGTTTTAGGATGATGCCATTACCAGTGAGCATCTGACCCTGTCCTTCAGGCACCGACATGGCAGGATGGTAAGTGGTCTCGCTGCTTTGCAGTGCCCAAGACATGTGCCTACACGTCAGCTGCAAGGAGTACTTGGGCAGCAAGAACACGGACATTTAGAATGTTATCGTGGAAACTGGTTTCTGACCTCTTACCAAGATTCACAGGGTAGGAATTTAAACTGGTTTCTGACCTCTTACCAAGATTCACAGGGTAGGAATTCCTTAGACACAGGAAGATATCCAGAGAGCTAGCAGGCAATCAGGTCTATTACAGAGTTGTTACAGAAGCTTCTGCCAACACGGCCGCCAACAGGGTATGGCATTCCCTGAGGAAGAGGACTGCGCACAAAACTGAAAGGACTGATTCACAAACTCTTAACACTTCAGGGCTAAGTGAAAGCAAAAGCAGCTTTCTCCATTTCAATTGGCAGCAGAAGACTGCTGTACTGTGGGTCTCAGGTTCAGTAGAGGCAGGTAGCATTACTGGAAGATCTCCAGCTGACATCGTGGGGTCAGAGTTTAACTTGAGAGACACTTCATGTCTAATCTCTGCGAGGCAAAGGCTAGTGCAGACCTGTCAAGCCAAACACTGGCTCAGCCAGTGGCACAGGCAGGGACAACAACAACAGGGAGAAAGAACCAGAACAGAGTCTCAGGAGCAAATGAATATGCCCCTGGGGAATCCAAGAATACTTAGAAAAGGAGACATTTATAAGAGACTAGAATCTCTTAGCAATGGAGTCAGGGTTTGAAATGAGCAAGAATCTGGTGTTAGTGTTTAAAATTCAACATCTCCAGGAGATACGGATCACGTATATGATTAGAGAAACAGCTGGTATCTTATTTCCTGGCATCAGAACTCTTTAAAAAAGGGAAAAGGAGCACTTTTTGGTAACTACTTCCTTTTCCT
The DNA here is from genome assembly GCF_000334495.1 of Tupaia belangeri chinensis. Classification (NCBI taxonomy): domain Eukaryota; kingdom Metazoa; phylum Chordata; class Mammalia; order Scandentia; family Tupaiidae; genus Tupaia; species Tupaia belangeri. Next base: position 2,959,642 of record NW_006206301.1, on the reverse strand, counting down.
TCCACGTAATATGTGAAGCAGCTTTCCTGGAAAGTTTGGCTACCTTATTTTCGCAAGTTTATATCTTGTAAATATTAAAATTTCAGCAATGAAGACCTATTATCAGAGACACCAGATTTAATGTCCCAATTGCTTCACTTCTGTCTCAGTCACTCTTACTTTATTACCCTATTTAACTGTTTTCAAAAAATATAAATCTAGGGAACCAGCAGTTAGCATAATGGCTATGTCGCTGGACTCCCACGTAGTCGACCGTGGTCCACGTCCAGGACCCGGTGGCTTAAAACTCACGCCGGGCGCATGTGCGTGCGTGCCCAAGATCCCGAGAGGAGAATGGAGGAGAAGGGATTGCGGCGTGACCATCGCCCCTGGGGGGTGATTTCTCGCTTTCTGTCTCTCTGTCTGTCTGGCGAGCGCGCGCGCCCTATAGCGAAAACCTCTCAAAAAAAAAAAAATATATACATATATATAAATCTAGTCAGTTCTTAAAACTTATGTCTTATATTTAATGACTCTTCTACATAAATATTCACTAGCAGATGAACTCCATGAAAGCAGTAACTTTACATATCATGTTACCAGTAAGTTCCTGTTGACTTAGAACAGTAACTAGTGCATACGGTAGGCACTGAACAAATATTTGTCGAATGACTACTAAGACATGGCTCCTCACGGAGCTGAAGCCATTTGAAACAACCATATAACAATTCAAAATTTATGTCTACAAGCTTATTTCAATTCAAACATTGTCTCTCACTTTTAAGCAATCTCCATGTAATATCCTTCACGACTCTCTGCCTAGGATACTCCTCTTCCCAGCTACACCCCTCACCCTCCCTTCGTGACACTCCTTCCAAACCTTTCAGGTTCATCCAGTCTTTCAACAAGGAAAATGAAAGAAATGAGACATCAAAACCAATATCGAAGAGAGATAGAAGCATGGAAAATGGCACTGGACATTGGATACGGTATGGGGAGAGGGTTGGAGAAGGAGAGTGTGAGGAAAGATATTAAAAAGAAAAATAGAGAGGCAAGACATTTACGGGACACAGAAATGGATGATTATGTGTTGATGATAACGTGGATATCCTCAACTGGACTGATGTGAAGTGTATTCATGTGGGGAGAATTCACTTTACAAGCTAAGTGATGTATAGCAATTGAATGTATAAGAGAAATTAAAATAAAATATTTTTAGAAAAGTAAGTCTGAGTAACAGTAGAGAAGCTGGAGATAGGACAAGCACAGAATATCACTTTATAAAGATAAATCTATTTAGGAGATGAAGCAAGAAAGCATGAATTTATCCCAGAATGTGTTAATGGTCAAAGAGAAAGAGCAGAGATAAAAGCATCTGGACAAGACACCATGTGTCTTAAGTGGGATGAGAAACCCAGGAGTTCTTGGAACTAAGTCCAGAGAGCTAGTTTCCAAGCATAACTCTTTGGCGATAAAGGCCCTCGTGACTGTAAATGCATGGTGGAGTGAGAATCTGAGCCTGGGTTTTTGAGACAGAAAGAACTGAGAAAACCTCTCCGGATGACTTTCTCATATAAAAAGGGCAAGCTTATCAACCTCTCAGGAACTCAATCTGTAAACTCTCTAGTGTAATAATAGATACTTTCCTGTAGGATTTTTGTGAGAACTAAATTAATTAATGCAATGTGTTATTTGTGATCATTTCACAATACATACAAATATCAGATCATCATGAAGTATACCTCAGACTTAAACAATCATGAGCCAGACAGCAGCTGAACAGTAAAAGACAAAGCTCTGTGAGGCTCACCGATATGGCAAGGTTCCAGGTCTGGTATTCTGGAATGCATGTATCCACGGTCCAGGGCTGGCAGAAGCTGGGGGTGGATCCTGGCATCAAGATCCTGTTGGAGGGATCAGCAGGTGGTGCAATTTAAAGAAAAGAGAAAGATAAACATGGGTCAAAACAATTTATTAAAGCACATTAAGTCAGAGTGCAGGTCTCTGCTCAGTTTATGTTATTCATACATCCAACAAATACCTATATTCATTAAGATTAATATTTTTAAGAGAGATTTTTGCTATGTGGCATGTGTTCTCACTGAAGAAACAGAGAAAGAGAGAGAGAAGGCAAGAAATCACCCACCCAGGAGGAATGGCCATGCTGCAATCCCTTCTCCTCCATTCTCCTCTCAGGATCTTGGGCATGCACACACATGCACCCACCATGAGTTTTAAGTCGCCAGTCTAGGACTCGAACTGCAGTCAACTATGTGAGAGTCTAGCAACGTAACCATTATGCCATCTGCTGATCACAAGGTTAACATTGTTTATGTCTTTTTAGCGTAGTTAAGCTGCCTAGTTGACTCAGGAGCTAATGACAATAACTGTTGTTACTTTCACCCGTTACTAACCTAAGTACAAAACAAGCATATAATTTTTATTTTTCATAATAACCCCATAAGGAAGAACTATTATCTATATTACAGATAGATAAAGTCAAAATTAACCTAAACTGAAGACTCAGTGGTAATCCAGATGTTTCAGTCCTCCCTGAAAATATCAAGTTGTATCAAGCTTCCCTAGAAGATGAGTAAGAATCCTAGTCTGACATATAGGAAGCTTGCTTCCCTTTCACAGTTCTGTTTTCCACCTGGAACTTTTTTTTTTAAAAGGGCAAGCTTATCAACCTCTCAGGAACTCAATCTGTAAACTCTCTAGTGTAATAATAGATACTTTCCTGTAGGATTTTTGTGAGAACTAAATTAATTAATGCAATGTGTTATTTGTGATCATTTCACAATACATACAAATATCAGATCATCATGAAGTATACCTCAGACTTAAACAATCATGAGCCAGACAGCAGCTGAACAGTAAAAGACAAAGCTCTGTGAGGCTCACCGATATGGCAAGGTTCCAGGTCTGGTATTCTGGAATGCATGTATCCACGGTCCAGGGCTGGCAGAAGCTGGGGGTGGATCCTGGCATCAAGATCCTGTTGGAGGGATCAGCAGGTGGTGCAATTTAAAGAAAAGAGAAAGATAAACATGGGTCAAAACAATTTATTAAAGCACATTAAGTCAGAGTGCAGGTCTCTGCTCAGTTTATGTTATTCATACATCCAACAAATACCTATATTCATTAAGATTAATATTTTTAAGAGAGATTTTTGCTATGTGGCATGTGTTCTCACTGAAGAAACAGAGAAAGAGAGAGAGAAGGCAAGAAATCACCCACCCAGGAGGAATGGCCATGCTGCAATCCCTTCTCCTCCATTCTCCTCTCAGGATCTTGGGCATGCACACACATGCACCCACCATGAGTTTTAAGTCGCCAGTCTAGGACTCGAACTGCAGTCAACTATGTGAGAGTCTAGCAACGTAACCATTATGCCATCTGCTGATCACAAGGTTAACATTGTTTATGTCTTTTTAGCGTAGTTAAGCTGCCTAGTTGACTCAGGAGCTAATGACAATAACTGTTGTTACTTTCACCCGTTACTAACCTAAGTACAAAACAAGCATATAATTTTTATTTTTCATAATAACCCCATAAGGAAGAACTATTATCTATATTACAGATAGATAAAGTCAAAATTAACCTAAACTGAAGACTCAGTGGTAATCCAGATGTTTCAGTCCTCCCTGAAAATATCAAGTTGTATCAAGCTTCCCTAGAAGATGAGTAAGAATCCTAGTCTGACATATAGGAAGCTTGCTTCCCTTTCACAGTTCTGTTTTCCACCTGGAACTTTTTTTTTTTTTTTTTTTTGAAGTATGTCTAACAAACTATTTCCCAGTAAAACTAGAGAACTCAGAGAATAGATCTCATTCTTCATACATATACCAGGTTAAGTACTACTTACTTAAGACATATTTAAATGTACAATAATGTCTGATTGGTCTATTTAGCTCTTTTTCTGTTTTCATTTATTTGTGCTCTGCATCATGCCTTTTATGAATCTTAGCATCGCTAATCAGGCTATGGTATGTGTTTTGTTACCCACTGCAGATTTCAAGCTTGTAAAGTGCTTGATCCAAAGTGGAATTTAGTGTACCAGTAGATGGCGTAGTGGTTACATCACTGGACTCACATGGCTGACCCCAGTTCAAGTCCGAAACCCAGTAGCTTGAAACACTCCAGGCACATGTATGCGTGCCTAAGATCCCAGGAGGAGAATAGAGGAGAAGGGATTGTGGCATGGTCATTCCCCCCTAGGAGGTGATTACTCATTTTCTCTTCTCACTCTCTCTCCTTTTTGCACACGTCCAAGGCAAAATCCTCTATTCACACACACAAAAAAAGTGGAACTTAGAAATCAACTCTCTAGTCTAATGGTTTTCAAATTACTTTGAATAATTAAAGGAATTCCTTCTCTTTAACCAGAGCTGCTTCATTTTTATTTGCTTTATAGAGTGAGCTTCCTTTAATATACCCTTAAAACAAAATTTCAGAAAGAATGTATATGTGTCTTTTATTATGTTAAACAATCAGCTAGGTCAACCCGTGGAATGGTGGTTAAAGTGACTGGATCCCACATGGTCAACTTTGTGGTTGGGTCCCAGACTGGCACCTTGATAGACTTGCTGGGCATGTGTAGATGTGTACCAAAAATCCTGAAAGGAGACATGGTGAAATAATTGTAGCATGACTATCCCCCATGGGGAGTGCTTTCTCATGTTCCCTCTCTGTCCCTCTCTATCTCTAGCAAGTGCATGCACCTTCTTGCAAAATTTAAAAAATAAATAAATAAAAAACACCAAGCTAATCCAATAAGAAAACTTTACTCACCCCTTTTCATTCGTTTATTCATTCAGTTTAGCCCTACTGTGTGCTAGAGGTTCTGCTAGACAATTTAGGAGAAAGAGACATTGTCTCATCCCCTAGAGCTCATATTCTAGTCAAAGAGACAGGCATGCAGAGCTATCCAATAGGAGTGAGGTCATAGCAGTCCCTGTGAGGGGATGGTGGAGAGGAATTAGAGCAAGCTTTTGGAGATGACCTAGAGCTGAGCTTTGAGAATGGGATGAGGAAAACGGGAAAATGACAGGCAAAAGCAACAACGATGCTATAAAGAGAAGAAATAAAAAGCTCAGAGTGGGGAGTAATTGGTAAGGCTGGACCTTGAGTTTCATTGTACATGGTAGATCCTCAATAAATAGCTGGTTAACTGATTAACCAAATAATTATTCTGAAGCAAATAAAATCAGTTCACGAAGGGGCGTATAGGCCTGCTCAAAGAATTTGAATTTCATTCTCTAAACTAGGAGTTGAAATGCAAATGTCTACTACAGGAAATATGAATTAGTAAAGTGGGTCAGGTGTAAGAAATAGTAATTGTGGAGACTATAATTCATTCTGGTAACAAACAAGGTGCTGTTGGCACACAGATGTCTACAACATGATCCTGGCTCTTGGGCTGCACACATAGATAAGTACTAATGTGTAGTAAGGTTGCCTCCGTTCATTTACCAGATCCAGTGGGATTATAGAAGAGTTTACTTAATTCCATCTGTGGGAAACAGGAAGGTATTAATGCTGAGATTATATTTGAGGCAAATTTGAAGGATAAGCAGGAGTTCATCTCCATTTCCACCTATATCCTTTTCTTTTCTTCTCCTTTTTTCTTTTTCTTTTTTTTTTTTTTTTTTTGTTCTTTGGTTTTTTTGTTTGTTTGTTTTGCTATAGTGTGCTTGCCAGAGAGTAAGAGAGAGAGGGAGATAAAATGAGAAGTTTCCTCCCAGGGGGAATGACCATGCTGCAATCCCTTCTCTTCCAGTCTCCTCTTGAGATTTTGGGCACACATGCACATGCTCCAAGCGTGATTTTCAAGGTGCCAGATCCAGATGTCAACTGCACAGTTGATCATGTGGGATACAATTGTCTTAACCTCCATGCCCATTTCCACCTATATTCTAACATACTCTCTTCGGTACAATCAGATCGATCTCCGTACTGTCTCACTACACTCTGCTGTGTCTTCTCTGAAGACTTCTACATTGCCTGGTATACTCTGACTTGTTCCTTTATTTGTCTAATTCTACTAATCCTTAAAGCCCCAGTGCAGACCTTCCTCCTGTATAAACTCCTTAAAGGCTTCACAGGTAGCAAATGTTAATTAAGAACATGTCAGAAGCTAGCCATGCCTGAGGGCTGAAAGAGACACACAATAGATGGTAGAAATACTTAGGAAAACATGTCTTACTGTGTGGTGAGAAGTTTACTAGTCTGGGAGTCAAGGAGAAATGGGTTCGGTTAATTCAGGCAGATCATTTATGTTTTACTCTATCCCTCACTATAAAATGGAGGATTATCCCTGGGATCATTAGGTTTCCTTTCAGTTCTAAAATTATGACTGATTTTGAGGAAGAATTTGACTTCTTCATTAAGATTTCAGTTGGATTTCCACACACATTTTTGAAAGTTTCAGTACGCAATGTGTTGAATGGAAAATCACTAATCGATGTTGTGGTATTGAAAGTATCATCTCTGTGCACAACAAATATCTTGTCAATCTTTCTGTGAATTCAGGAAATTGCATAGCTCACAGGTTTATTGAGATAAGGGCAGCTATCATGTTGCCTTGTCACAAGTTTGCTCATCTACCATTTCTCTAAGAATAGAACACTTGTAGTGTTAACCACCATGCCACCTGACAGCCCCCATCATGCTTTGTTTTAATATTTTGGATTTTTAGTCACTGACAGACTTTTCAAGAGTCAGGACTCTTTTTGCGAAAAACTAGAAAGCATTTTATCAGCATCTGTTACTCAATTTCAGTTTGCCTCATTCCAACTCACTGCATTGTTGCACTTTTGGTTTTAAGTAAAAAGACCATCTCTGGCTAGATTTAAGCAAAAACCTAATCTTTTGAAAGAACAATAGGTTATTTCATAGATTCTAAGGGAAACTGGAGAAGGGGGAAGAACCAGATCAACTCCAAACACTTTAGCCGTGAAACTTCATGGCCCTTCTCACCAGAATTAACTTTAGTCTGGCTTTAGCTCCTGTGATTTTGTACTTGTGCCCACCCCGACCCTATCAAATTTTAATTCCTAAGAAGAAGGCATCTGTTGTACGCTATAGTCATGGTCCTCCTTGAGAACAATCAACCAGGACTAAAGACATCTGTCCCAAGGAGGATACATTTTAAACATCAGCATCAGGGGCTCAGAAAAGGAGAAATGTTAAGGTCTATTGCACACACTTTTTTCTGCTGTGAGTTTTACTTCCTCCAAATTATCCTCCTATGTACATTGCATAAAGTACTTTGGGTGGACTTGAAATTCCATTTTAGGGGTATCTATTTCACACACAATCATAATAATAAAAAAGGCAGAAAAATATTTGTGATTCCACAGGTTATATACAACTCATTCTGATTGTGGGCACTATAGAGGCATTCAAGACCAGAAATAAAATATTCCAGTAATAAGGACTAAGCATAAGATATGATCTGTAATAATGAAATAACTTTTTTTTTTTCAGACAGATTTTTTCCTATAGGGCATGAGCGCTCACCAGAAAGAAAGAAACGGAAACTGAGAAATCACCCCACAGGGGGGATGGCCACGCCATACTGTCCCTTTTCCTCCATTCTCTTCTCAGGATCTTGGGCATGCACACACACGTGCCCAGTGTGAGTTTTATGTTGCCAGGTCCAGGACTTGAACCACAGTCAACTACATGGGAGTTCAGCAACATAACCATTATGCCATCTTCTGGTCCCAATAATAGGACAACTTTTACTTAATCAACCACAAGATATTTTTCCTTGATCACTAACATACTTAGTCATTCCTTGAAAGTAAAATCTAGATACTGATGAACACAAGCTATTCTAGAATATAAATAAAACATGGAGTATGTATATTTTGTTATGTTCCATTCAATAATCTATGAAAGAAGTTCTTAGACAATTTTAATAACCTCTTCTAGGTCTTTATCCTCTTAACTGTGGGATTTATACACTATTATTTCTTGAAATTTTAATCTTTCTTGACTTCCTAAATATTGAACAATAGGGTTTTCATTATCACAGGTCTCTTTTGCTACATTGTGTAGCCCTGTCCATGACTGCAGGAAATATTCCAAGGCTTTTGTTTTATTTATTTAGTTAGTTTTGCTTTGCTTTTCTATTTAACCCCTATTCACTAATAGTATTCAAGGATATTATTGTCAACTCAAGACCAAAATTGCCAAGTCGATCCTGAAAGTTACCTATATTTTAACCCACTGTTTATATAGAATTCTGTTCTCTGTTTCATTCACACTTACAGGACAAAATCACTCAAGCCAAAACCATCACCGTACCCCAAATTACATTATCTTCCCATGTTTGATTTGAAATTACCACTATCAACCGTTTATAGTAATGAGACTGCTGCAAAGCTTAGAAATCGTAGAATGATCTTAAACGAAATTGCACACTTCTAATGATGAGCAGGCCTATAAACTGATCTGAATCTTGGTATCTGACCATCAAAGAATGGCTTTTCCGATAAACTTGTAGGTCTTTAGAAGTTTAGTCTAACAAGGTCTTTAGAGGTTTAGTCTAATAATCTATTATTTGGGATAAAATTGCTCCTGAGGTAGAACAGAAAGAAAATAACGGGCAGAAGGAAGGAGGGAGAAAAAGAGGGAAGGAAGAATGACGAGAGGGAGAAAGGAAAAAAGGAAAAACATTCAGAGGTTCTCTGGCAACGAGGGCTTCTGAATTATGTAGGACGGATTAACAGCAGTGTAGTGTTCTATATACTCTTCAAATCAATTGTCATCCCTAAAGCGCTAATTCTGGAAAACAATCTCTATCCTCTTACCCAGCCCAAAGTGGTAATGACTACAAGTCCCATGATGCAAAGCGGGAGTCCGAACCCATTGGTCGTAGCGCTTCCTGGGAATTGTAGTCTTCTAATCGCCTCTAGAGCACATTAGGTAATGGAGCCTCCATTTCTCCAAAGTTCACCTAGGTTAGAAAGCTAGTGGTGAGAATATCCATGTCTGCCACAGAAATAGATTTAATCCCGCTACCAGAGAATCACTGTTGTCCACTTCAGGCGGCGCCTCCGGGGCGGAGCCTGATATGACGTCACTTCCGGGAGGCGTCCCAAGCCCCGCCCTGTCTTCGACTTCGTTGGGATCTGGGCCGGCGGGCCTGGCAGAGGCGGGCGGAGGCTTAGAGCTGCCGCTTTGGGGCGGAGGGTCACGTGAGACCTCTGGGTGCTGTGGCAGGAGGCTAAACGCTACGGTTAAGGAGAGTCCGGTGTAACCGTCACCGGGAAGCGCGCTCTATCCGGATCTCGGAGCGGGCTGAGGTAGGGACGGGTAGCGGACGCTGGCATGTGCTCTCGGGCGGTGACACCTGCACCTGGGGGAGCGGCGGGGGCTCCGCGGTGGGTGGAGGACAGCCG
>NW_006206301.1:2945463-2949635 GCF_000334495.1 Tupaia belangeri chinensis | reverse complement strand
AGAGAAGCACTGTTGTCCACTTCAGGCGGCGCCTCCGGGGCGGAATATGATATGACGTCACTTCCGGGAGGCGTCCCAAGCCCCGCCCTGTCTTCGACTTCGTTGGGATCTGGGCCGGCGGGCCCGGCATGGGGGGGGGAGCCCAGCCATAGGCGCTCCCCGGGCCGTGTCCAGGCGGTGGAGGTTAGAGGATCTCGGGCGCCGGGGAGCGTCGGAGCTGCAAGTGTCGCCTCTCCTGAGCCTGAGATCTGCACCCCGCGAAGACGCGGACTGTTCCCTCATAGGGCGGAGCTGCACCTGGGTTTCCCCACTTTGCTCCCGCCGCCCACCGGGTCGCTCTGAGCCTGATTTTCCAGTGGGAGCTGGAGAGGCTCGTCCTCCCGGAGTGTCTCCACGCCGGGACAGAAGCGAAGACCCTCCATGAGCACGCTTTCTCAGCGCTTGGGTGGCGCTCACGTCCTTGAGACCTCTCCCCAGCCCTGCGGCCTTGCGCGGGACAGGGCAGAGGAGCGCCTTCCCACAGGTCGTGAGAAGGCTGAGGTTTCAGACTTCTATGTAGTCCTTTCGGGGAGGCCATCAGGCGGAACCGAGGCTGGGAATCAATAGCTCATGTATCTGGACTTCTTGGGGAAATCACCCACAGGCACGTGATAAGTTAAAAATCTTATTTCAGCATCTTTCCAAGCCCTGGCAGTTCATTTCCTACCTTTCTCGACAATAGCGTTGCATACGTGAAGTTGGGCAGGCCGACCTGTTATGCCTAGTCCTGTCATTTCTTTGGTCTGTAATTATTGCAGTTTCTTAGGAGTTTATTTAACAATTTAATAATCCATTTCTTTGTATTCTTATGAAATTACTCTCATACAAGGTATACTGCTATTCCTTTTGATAACAGACAACTGAGTATAAATTATAAAAACGTATGTGTCGGGACCAGCATTTAGCATAATGGCTATGTGGCTGGACTAGCATGTAGTCGACCACAGTTTGAGTCCTGGACCCAGTGGCTTGAACTCAGGCCGGGCGCTTGTGCGTGTGTGCCCAAGATAGGGAGAGGAGAATGGAGAAGGGATTGTGATGCCATCCCCCCTGGAGGGGGTGATTTCTCGCTTTCTGTCTGTCTGTCTCTTTCTGGTGAGTGCACGCACCCTGTAGCAAAAACCTCTCCAAATAAATAAATAAATTTTAAAAGTGTGTGTGTCCTCAGTTTTGAAAAGCTAATATTCATTGGGCTTTATTTGATTAATTTGATCAAGTTTATTTTTTCAAATCCTTTTGATCCTGGGTTTTATAAAGTGTTACAGTAAGAGCAATAGCACCTAAGTTTGGGTTCAACCTCACTTAAAGACTTACAGTAGTAAGTCTCTAGAGTTTTACTAATTAAATCAAATGTTGATATGAATAATTTTCCTCCTTCTCATCCCTTCTGTCCTTCCCTCCCTGTAGGGTGTATAGTAAATACTGAGGACATAACAGTGGTATAAAACTTAAAGAGAGTCTGTACCGCTCTTTCCTAACAGCTCCTTTATATAGATGAAATCGGGTTAAAGTAAATATTACTGAAATCTTTCACAAAGAAATAAAGTGAGAAAAAAGGATAACATATGAGAATTCTTAGAGATAACTGGGATTAAAGAAAGGACTTTGAGATATTTTCATCCCAAGTAAAATAATAGAGTGCCACAAAATTTAAGAACATTTTGTTTTCTTTCGTATCACGCAGTAATCATTAGACTAAAGGCTAATCTTTCAATATGTTTTATTTTTAGATAGTGAATTCCTTTGAAGAAAAGAATGGATTGCCTATTAGCTGCTCTCTAAGTATTTGGACTCCACGGTGTGCATGTTTGTTGCAAAGGCCGAAAGAAGATGGCAACTCCTTATGTCCCAGTTCCCATGCCCTTAGGAAACTCTTCTTCCAGCTTTACAACCAACAGAAATCAAAGACGTTCTTCTTTTAGTAGCATCTCAACAAGCTCAAACTCCTCCAAAGGCCAATTAGAAGACTCAACTATGGGTAATTGTAAACAGACAGGTGTTCCAGAGCACACGGATAGCACCTCTGTCTGTAGCAGTCCCCTCATTAGGACTAAATTCACAGGTGCTGATTCTTCCATTGAGTATTCTACTCGACCAAGAGAAACTGAAGAACAAAACCCCGACACCGTGAATTGGGAAGATAGACCATCTACACCTACCATACTCGGTTACGAGGTGATGGAAGAAAGAGCTAAATTTACAGTAAGTATTGACTTCTGCTGTATACCAGTAGAAAGTGAAAGACTGGTTAACCTGTGCATTTAAAAACCAGTGATAAATTCATTAATATAAACCTATCCTTATAATTTCTCGAACATTAAATTCTAATGACTTTTTATGCCACTGAGTTCTGTCATGCTATGACAAACTTTTGGTTTACCTTAATGAATTTCCAAACCAGACACAACCATTGGTTCATCTGAAAAGCCAAGATGCATTTTTGCATAGAAGAACATAGAAAAGAAAGTCATGACTTTTCCAAAGACCCAATACGTAACTAGTACATAGATCAAGAAAGGAACATTACTCTCATCCTGTGCTCTCTGCCAGACAGTTTCTCAATAGCCTAGGTTAATGTATCTACTTCTGTACCTTTACGTAAATGGGATTATTGAGTATTGTACTTTTGGGGGTCTCATCTTTTTACTTCATCATTATGGTTATAATATTTATCTTTGATCATGAATGGATTATAAGTAGCTCATTTTTATTACTGATAGTATTCCTTTATGTGACTATACTGCAATTTGTTAATCCATACTACCAATGAAGAGCATTTGAATAATTTCTCTTCTGAGTTCTTATAAATACTATTGCTGAAAAAACTTTAGTACTTGTCACTTGGTCAGCACATATATTCACTTGATACCTACCTAGGAGGAAAATTGCTGAATCTTAAGCCCAGCTTTAAAAGATACTGATAAACAATGTTTCAGAGTGGTTGAACCTATTTGCTATAAGCAGTGTATGAGAGTTCTGATTGCTCCACATCTCCTAACACATGGTATTTTCCCATCTTTTTCATTTTAACTAGTATAGCGGGTATTATGGTTTTAATTTTTTGGGGGGAGGGGGAGGTTTTTTCTATAGGGCATGTGTGCGTTCGCTGGAAAGACAGAAAGAGAGGGAGACAGAAAGCGATAAATCACCCCCCGGGAGGATGGCCACACTGCAATTCCCTCTCCATTCTTCTCTGGGGATCTTGGGCACACACACACACGCATGCCATTGAGTGAGTTTAAGCTGCCAGATCTGAGGACTGTTAATGGTCAACTACTTGGGAGTCCAGCGATGTAACCATTACACCATCTGTTGGTCCCTTAATTTCATTTTTCTTAATAGCTAACTAAATTAAAGAATTTTAAAAACTTTTTTAGCCATTTGAATGTTTTCTTGTGAAATGTCTTTCGAAGCTTTTTTTCTTTTGTCTTTTGGGAAGTCTTCTCTATTTTGAGATAGCTTTCTGTGCATTCTGACGTAAGTCTTTATTCAGATAGCTGTATTGTGACTTATCTCACTCTGTGGCTTGCCTTTACACTTCCTTAATGATACATTTGATAAACAAAAGTTGCTCATTTTAATATAGCCCAACTTGTTAACTTCTTCATTTTATGACCAGCACTTTTAGAAAATCTTTTCCTACTCCAGGACCATAAAGATATTGTCTGATATTCTCTTCTAAAAGCTTTATAATTTGTCCTTTCACATTTAAATATGTACACCATCTGGAACGGATTTTTTTCCATGGTGTGAGTTAAGAGCTAAGTCATGTTTCTTTTCCATGTGGGATCAGTTAATCAGGCTTTTATTGAAAAGACCACTATTTTCTGTATTCACAGTTGCCTGTTTCATAAATCATGTAACCATAAATGTGTAGGCCTGCTTCTGTATTCCACTCTTCCATCATTTACCAATTCCATACTACTTTACTTATTAACAAGTAAAACTTTATAATAGATCTTGATGTCTAGTATAGTTGGCCCTCCCTGTTCTCTGGTTCCGAATCTATAGATTGAACTCCTTAGGTGGGAAATGTTACATTATTGCTGACATGTACTATGTATATATTAGGCTGAGAGTAGTTGCTTCTGTACTGAACATGTGCAGACTTGTTTTCCTGCCATTATTTCCTA
>NW_006206301.1:2930527-2944973 GCF_000334495.1 Tupaia belangeri chinensis | reverse complement strand
CACTACAGTATAACAATTGTTTATATAGCATCTACATTAGGTATTATAAATAATATAGAGATGATTTAAAATATACAGGAGGATGTGCATTGGTTATATGTAGATGCCACGCCATTTTATATAAGGGATATGAGCATCTGCAGACTTGGGTATCTATGGCGGACGGTCTTAGAACAAACTCCCCATGGAACCAAGGGACAACAATATTTTTTTAAGTATTGCAGCTTTATTGTTCTTCAGAATTGCCCTAGCTATTCTTGGCTCTTTGCATTAAGGTTTTGCGAAATCTGTGAATTAATCTGAGGATGACTAACATCTTAGAATACTGAGTCCTCAAATCTATTAATTCAATCCATTGATTTAAGTTCTTTAAATTCTTCTAGTAATGTTTTATTTTTACTGCAGAGGCCTTACATTTTTTGGTTAAGCTGTTTCTGGTTATGAATGTTTTTTTGTTTGTTTGTTTTCTGTTTGGTCATTTCTAATTTATTTGATCTAGTATGTTTATGTGTGTTGACATATCCAACATCTTGCTAAACTCAGTAATTCAGAGAGATTGTCCTTTCAAATTTTCTTGCAGTAAAGTTTTTATTTTTACTTCAACGTTTCATGCTATAAATTTGTGATGGGATAAGAGAACCTCCAAGAAAAAAATTGTTGAGATAAATTATGAAGGGATAGTCTTTAGAATTAAGTTATTATAGATTGATAACTATGCTGGGAAATATGCATGAAACTGCATTTTTTCATAACAGTTTTAGAAATGATAATAAACTGATGATTCATTTCCTTACATTGACCTACCTTCCTTATGAAGGTACGAGTATTCATTGAAGTGATCCTATGATCTGAATGTTTGTGTCTGTGCTTCAGCCCCCCATTCATATGTTGAAACACGTCCTCCAAGGTGATGGTATTAAGAGGTGAGGCCTTTAGGAAATGGTTAGGTCATGGCAGAGCACTCATGAACAGAATTAATGCTCTTATAAAAGAGGCCTGGGAAAACTGCCTTGCTCCTTTCACAAGTGAAGACACAGCTAGAAGGGACCATCTGTGAACCAAAAAGCAGGCCCCACTAGACGCCAAAACTGTTAGTGTCTTAATCTTGGCCTTCCCAGCCTCTAGAACTGTGAGAGGTAAATTTCAGTTGTTGTCTACCTACCCTGTTTTTGGTACTTTATGTTTTATTATACCCATCCAAACAGACTAAGGTGATATGTGTGAAAAATGCACGTTTGTAGCTAAATTTAAAACAGTAGTATATAAATATAAAGTCTTTCTAGACACTCTAAATAAAGAAGTAAAGGGGAGATCTGAAATTAGTCATATTCATTTGTTTACTATGTCAACATTTTCTGATTACCCATTATGTGCCAGGCGTTCTAGGTAATAGTGATACAGCAACTCAAACGAGTAAGTCCATGAATGTTAGATCAGTAAATAAAAAGACTGCTGGTATGTCACATGGTAATAAGTGCTACAGAGAGAAATACAAGGGGAAAGAGAGACAGTTTCCCAAAACTCGGGTTGGTATTTAAATAATATTGTCAGTCATGGCTCTGCAGAAGGGATATTAGTACTAACAAGGAGTGGGCCATGAGAATATCTGGGAAATGAGCTTTCCACACAGGTGGGACAACTTCAGAGACCCTTGTAGCTTGCAGTAGAGTGACCAATGTGAAGAGGTGCAGAAAATGAAATACTAGGAGTATAAAGGCAGAGGAGTATGGCACCCCGACCCCATAGAGATTGCAGGCCATTGTAAGACTGGATTTCACTCTGTATGAGACGAGACCCTTTGAAAGGGTCTTTACACTGTTTCATTGTGTTTGTTTTTTGTTCTATTTTTAATTTACCAGAGGGCATATGTATTTGTTGGAGAGAGAGAAAGAGAAAGGGAAAGTGAGAAAGCAACCCCATGTGGAATGGTAACTCTGCAATCCCTTCTTTCCATCTCTCCCTCCTTTGGGGTACACACATGTGTTTAATGTTTCCCAAACCACTGGGGGACTTAAACTTCATAGCCATGTGGGATCCAGCCAATGCCACCCAGTTGTCCCTGAAAGGATTTTTTAAAAGAGTTACATGATCTGTCTTAATGTTTTAAAAAGGCTTATTCTGGCAGCTGAATTCAGACTGGATTGTTAGGAGGGAAAGTAGAAGCTGGAAGCAATCAGTAAATTCTTGCGGTTATCCAAGGGAGGTGTGGTGTTGGTGTGGACTAGGGTGCTGGGGGAGGTCCTGAAAAGTGATCAGATAATAAATGTGTTTTGAAGGTAAAGCCAATAGCTATTTTTTTTTTTTTTTTTTGAGAGAAAGAGATTTTTGCCATCAGGTGAGTGTGCTTGCCAGAGAGACAGAGAGATAGAAAGCAAGAAATCACCTCCCAGGGAGGATGGCCACACCCTTCTCCTCTTGGAATTTTGAGCACGTATGCACACATGCCCAGCATTGAGTTTCAAGTTGATCCAAGACCCTGCAGTTGACCATGTGAGAGTCCAGTACCTTAACCACTATACCACCTACTGGACCTGCCAACGGTATTTTCTAATGATTTGGAAATAGAGTATGGCAAAAATAGGAAGGCAAAGATGACCTCTTAAGTTTTTGGCCAAAACAATGTGAGGAATAGGGTTGCCATTTAATTAGATAGCAGGTTTTTACTTACTTGTTTTTGTTTTGGAGGGTTTCTTTTTAATCAGCATTTGTTTTTGGACATGCTAGATTTGAGAAGTCTGTTTGACCTTAAATTGGAGATTTGTCAGGCTTGTAAATGTGTGCAGATATATATGTAGTATGTGTGTGTTTATGTGTGTGTGAGAGAGAGAGAACTCAGTGAGGTCTAAGCTGGAGATGCAGGCCTGGGAGTCTTAGTTTTGGAAAATAATTTTTCCTAGGTATTTCCTTTGAATTGATCTCTTAACTGAAGAAAGTATTAGGCCTGTTGAGATCTGATGATATTAATGCATAGAATATCAAGTATTTGTTAAAAGTGTTTGAAAATAAAAAGTGACTGGTATGGGTGGTGAGTAGGATTGAGAGAAAGGCATGAGATGGGGTCCTTTGGTGTGTTTTGTTTCTTGCTCTTGGCACTAGTTACATGCGTATGTTCTCTTTGTAAAGACTCATCAAGTTGCATGCTTATAATTTTTTGCACTGTATATATAATTCAATTTATGTTTCCGCATATGTTAGAAGTCGCTGAAAAATCCAAGAACAAGGACTACAAAAAAATAGTACAAAGTAGTATATCCTAAGTGTCTAATAAAGAATAGAAACAATGACTGCTATTAGGAAAGAGGATGATCAGTATTGGCCACGAAGTTTTCATTGAAAGCATTTAAACAAGAAGAAAGATAGAGAGCTTTCTAGAACAGATAAATCACGAAACTCTGCGTTCAGCTTTCCTAGGAAACAGGAATGTTCATGTCCCACAGTGGAAAGTAGCTTAGTTAGCAAGGCAAGATTTATTTTCTAAAACAGGAAAAGAAAGCCCATATGGATTATGTGTAGATAATCCTAATTATCATATTGCGTGACAAAAGTCCATGCCATATGATAATTAAGATTAGTTACACGTAAGTCTACAAGAAGTCTACTTGTTAAAACAAGAGACTCTTAAAAATAATGTCTCTTTTGTATCCCCATTGCAACTTTCTTGTATCAGACTTACAGACTTCAGAGTATATCCAGATTTATTTATTATTTATCCTTATGTTTAAGGTAGGTAACAAGATAAATTACTTGTTTTTACTTCAAAGCTAAAGGATTTATCCTTAATCCTTTCTTCTCATTCTCCCCCTTAAAAGCTGAAAGAGAAGTCTACTTGGAAGAAAAATCAAGAGGCAAGGGTGATCTGTACACCCTAAATAATGAGCCATCTCTAGAACAGCCAATAGAAGTATAATGTGAGCACATACTGTCCAATAGAAGTATAATGTGAGCACACATTTGTGATTTTAAATTTGTAATAGTCATGTTTAAAAAAAATGAAGAGAGGGACCTGTAGATGGTGTAATGGTTGGGTTGCTCAACTGCCATGTAGCTGACCTCAGTTCGAGTCCTGGACTCTGGCTTAAAACTCATACCAGGTGCATGTGCATGTGTGCCCAAAATCCCAAGAGGAGAATGGAGGGATTGTGGTGTGGTCATTCCCCCTGGTGTGTTGGGGTGATTTCACACTTTCTGTCTCTATAGCAAAAATCTTTCTAAAAAAAATAAACAGGCAAAATTATTTTTTAATATATTTTGTTCAACTTAATATGTCTAAAATGATATCATTTTATGGTGTAATCAGTAAAAGCCATTTTAATAGAAACCATTTACATCTTTTCTCATGCTAAGTCTTTGAACTCACAACACATCAATTTGTATATTCAGATTGGAGTACTCTATGGCCACATGAAGCTGAAGCAAAGTTCTACAGCTGGAATTGAAAATTATTGCACAGCAGACCTCAATAAAAGAAGTTTTATTTTTAATTTGCCAGGGGATGCATACTTTCGCCATAGAGAGAGAGAAAGAGAAAGTGTCCCCTGTGGGGAATGATCAGGCTATAATCCTTTCTCTTCCATTTCTTCCTCCTTTCAGGGTCTTGGGTATGCAAGCACACACACCAGTATGTTTCTTAGGCCACTGGATCTGGGACTCAGCTGTGCTTTCAGCCACAGGAGTTCCAACCATCTTACCACCATGTCACTGGCTGGCCCAATAAGTTATTATTAAGAGATTTCACTCATTCAACAGATTTTATTGAATACCTCAATACATGCTAGTTTAGCACAAAACGTATCGAAAACTACTAGATGTTTCTTTGAGAGTTCATCATAAATAAGAGTTCTTCATAATAAATTCTAAAATTATACTTATAAAATACTTGAATTTTCTGTTATTATATGCTTTTCAAAATATGTTGACTTGCTTCACCGAGTTTTTTCTATTTAATACATTAGGTAATTGTATGTAACTACAGAAATGTCAGCTTTTATCCAGTTTGCATTTTTTTTATATATTTAGGGCTTATATTCAGTCTTGAAGATTAAAACAACATTGAACTTATTTCAAAACTTTGTTTGAAAGTTACTGAATTTAAAACTTAAATTATGTGGGTCTAGCAGGTTGACTGTGGTTTAAGTCCTGGACCCGACAGCTTGAAACTCTTGCCAGGTGCATGTTCACAGGTGCCTAAAATCCTGAGAGGAGAATGGAGGAGAAAGAATGGCGGTGTGGCCATCCCCCTGTAGGGTGATTTCTCACTTGCTCTCTCTCCATCTCTGTCTCTGTCTCTCTGGCAAATGCATGTGCCCGATAGCAAAAAATGTCTTTTTTTTTTTTTTCAATTAAATTGTGTAGGACAAAAGTGGCTATTCATAGCTTCTTCAAGCATAGTGATTCTTATATCAGTTTTAGAACATGTTGGCATGTTTTGGAAGCTGACGAGTTTATTATTAGAGTGAACAGGAAAAGTATTTTGTCTTAAATTTGTCATATTCATATTTCTTTAGAAAAATATCTTGTTGATGGTGCCTGCATTGCTTATTTGTACATTTGGTGATCTAAATGATGTTTTTACTTTTTTTAACATAGTCGTTATAGTACAACTTATCAAGTAAAAGTTTTAAAAACATGTGATTTGAATTTTTAAATCTTTACTTTTTATGTATATTTCTCTCTCTTTCTGTCTCTGTCTCTCTTTCTCTCTCTCTCTGCATAGGTATATAAAATACTAGTAAAGAAAACCCCAGAAGAGAGCTGGGTAGTTTTCAGAAGATATACTGACTTCTCTAGGCTTAATGACAAAGTAAGTACTTTAATAAATTCAAAACTGACTTTTCAATTTTGAATCATTATGGGTTCCCTCCATGTCTGTTATGTTTGTATTTGTTTCTGCCTTGTTAATTATTTAAGTCAAATCAAATCTCTGCTAGTTCATATGAAAATTAGGTGTTTCATTTCACTTTAATAACCTTAAGTTCCATCTTTACACTCAACTTATATTACAATTATTTTTAATGTAGAAATATGAATCTTTAAAATTGCTAACAGAGGTATAAATTACTTTTATAGAAGCTTGTAAGTTTGAAAAAGATATATGTAATGAATTTCTTATTATAAAATCATATGACTACAAGGAAATAAAATTTTTTACACATGGCTTTTCTATTGTTGCGTAACAGATGACCCCAAACTTAGCTGCTTCAAATAACATCTGTTTATTATTGAGTGGTGTGCATGGATTTAGCTAGGTGTGTTGCTTAGGATCAATCGAAATTAAGCTATTGGCTGGGCTGAACTATTATCTGGAAGCTTGGATAGACTCACTTTCCACACGCACTCTGGTTGTCGGCAAACTTGTTTCTTGGAATTGCAGGACCACTGTTTCCTTGCTGGCTCTCAGCCAGGTACCATTCTTACCTCATAGAGACTGCTTTTAGGTCCTTGGACACAGGCCTGTCATCTTCAGACCGAGCAATTGTGAGCCAAGTCTTTCCTGTGCTTTGACTCTCTCTGACCTTCTCCCTTGTGTCACCATCCAGAGAAAACACCCTAACAGGCTCAGGTGATAAGAGTAGGCTCACCCCGATAATCTCCCTATATTAAGGCCAACTGACTAGTAACCTTAATTATAGCTGTAGAATCTTTTTTTGGTAATGCACCAGCATCACAAAAGGAACACCAGAGGCAGGAGTTGAGGAGCTATGTAGAATTCTTCCTGCTGCACAAGTGAAAGAGTGAATTTAATAATGAACCACCATACATTAAGAACCTTTAAAAATACACTTAAAAGGTGAGCTTAAAAGTGAAAATATGGGGTCAGAAGGTGGCATGGTAGTTAAGGTGCAGGACTCCCACATAGCTGAGCTTGCTTTGAGTCCTGGACCTGGTAGCTTAAAAAAATCACACCCGGTGCATGTGCATGGGTGCCCAAAAGCCCAGAAGGAGAATTGAACAGAAGGGATTGTGGTTTGATCATCCTCCCTGGGGAGTGATTTCTCTCACTTTTTCTCTCTAGCAAGTGCATACACCCTTTGGCAAAAAGCAAAAAAAAAGTAAAAAATAAAACAAATGATACAGGGTAATTTACAGAAGGCATATAAATGACCAATAAAGCTGAAAAACATAAATATCACAGGTACTCTAAGAAAATGAAATATTCTCACTTATCAAGTTGGCAGACACTTAAATGGTGTCATCCAAAGTATGAACCTTTCTAGAGAACATAAAGTTTTCATAATTTCTATAACAGTCTCATTTCTAGGATTTGTCTTATGTAAACCATTACGAATATTGGAAAGATTTAGCTCTAAGGGTCATTGTGGGAAAGATTGATCTCTTAGAATACTTATCCCATTGTTTTATTTATTGTTCTTTTATTGGTATTTTATATTATTTTTAATAGTTAAAAATTAGAACCAAACTAAATTTCTAACAATGTGGAATCAAGTAAGCAAACCGCAGTGAGACTGTAATAGAGAAAAGAGAGCTGAGCTGTCCAAATGGCTAGAGAAAAATCAGATAGCAGATGGTGGTTCATGTTTTGGAAATAAAAAGAAAGATCATTTCAAACAAACAAACAAATGGTCTAAGCGGCTATTCAGAGGCCAGGTAAGGTGACTTGAGAACGTCCAGAAGTTGCTCCCAATGTCGACAGGTGCGTAGTAGAGGACGTCTTAGTGGCCCTCTTCTCTCCCATGTGCCCCTTCCCCTTCCTCCTTCATTGGACTACTTAACACTTCTCGAGTTAGTATATTTTTTATGCTGGCTGGTGAGAAACCCCTTTTATGTGACTTTGCAACTGTCTCTCTGCCAAAAAGTTTCTGCCACTCTGAAAATCTCATTTTAACTGAAAAGGTAAAATATGGAACACTAAACTGTTTTATCCTTTATTAAGGTATGGTTAAAACGCTTTTCTGGGGACCAGCAGTTAGTGTAATGGCTATGTCGCTGGACTCCCATGTAGTCAACCGCAGTTCATGTCCCAGACCCGGTGGCTTAAAGCTCACACCAGGTGTGTGTGCGCGCGCGCCCAAGATCCCGAGAGGAGAATGGAGGAGAAGGGATTGCAGCGTGGCCATCCCCCCTGGGGGGGTGATTTCTCGCTTTCTGTCTCTCTGTCTGTCTGGTGAGCACACATGCCCTTTAGCAAAAAACTCTCAAAAATAAAAAGCTTTTCTTTAGTCTGCCAAAATAATTAAAGTGTTATTTGAAGTATATCTGTTGTCATATTTGAATTTTATTTACTCTTCCTGAGTTTCATGATACACTGATGAATTAAAAACGTACAATTCTGTAGTAGTGATGATTTTTTAAAGAATTATTGTATTTAACTTTATTTATTATTATTATCATTATTACTTTCCAGTTTGATCAGAGAGAGACAGAGAGAGGAAGTGAGAAAGCAAGCCACCAGGTCCAAGACTTGAACTGTGGTTGGCCATGTGGGCATCCAGCGCCCTTAACCACCATGCCACTTGCCGGCCCCAGTACTGATGATTTTTTAAATGCTTAATCAAATAGGAAGAACAGCACAATTCATGAAGTTACTGGACACTAAAGTAGAATTCTTAGCTTTCTTATGAAATTGTTCTAATTTTGTTTATGCAGACTAATTTCAGCTTCACGGTAGAGCTATTTAATCCCTGATAACTTAATTTTTTTTCTTTTCAAGACTCAATGTTACTTAGTGTTTGCCTCTCTTCATCATGCAAGACTTACCTTTATTGCTAAAATGTTTCTTGTCCTGGGAAAACTGAGACTTAGGTAACTCTTAAACTTTTTTTTTTTTCCGAAATCCATTCACTTTAATATTGTCCACAAGAGAGAGAGATAAGCACCCCCTGATAAGGTCCCCATGCCGCAGTCCACCCTGACTCCCAGCCAGCCTGGACCACGGGCACACGGCAACACCCAGATGTCCAAGGAGGCCCTGGGTCAGGAAGCAGAGCCTTTCCCTCATAGGTCCAGTTGCTTTCCCATTGCACCATTGTCCTGCTTCTCTTAGGCTTTTTGAAGAAAGATGTTAGTTGGACTTTAATTTAAATGTCGTAACTATCTCCATGATTCTCCAGACTGGACACTTGATATATCTATGTCAGTCTAAATGTAAGAGCTCTACATATCACCTGCTTTTACTTGAAAGATTGAGAAATATATGTCATATACCAGCAGACTCACAGTTTAAATTGTAGTTCTTATTTTTTTAGTTGTTAAACATGAAATAAAAGCTTACGATTTTCCATTTTGAAAATCAGTCATAACAGCCAGTCAGTGGCACAGCAGTAACATGCTGCTCAGGCAGTGCTGTGTCCATAAGGAGGGGCACAGGTTTGGTTCCCTGGTCAGCTGGTGCATGCGCACACCCATAGCCCTGACCGGCTGGAGGCCTTGGGGGAAATGGTAGTGTGAGACTCTGCTGAGGGTGCTTGGCTTTGTCTCTCATTCTCATGAAAGAAAGATAAACTTCAAAAAAAAAAAAATATGTCATAAAATATTTATGAAATGAGTGTTTTCAATTAGGCATTGTGCTAGGAATTTGAAACCATGCAGAAACCATATGGATATGATCCTAACTTTAAGGAGTTTACACTTCCAATTATCTATTGTTGTGAAGAAATAACAGCTAATTGACAATACAGAAATTACTGAACTTAGTAAAAAATAACACTGGTTAGAAAGAGAAACATTTTTATAGAACTCTCTTCTTCTGCCTCTTCTTTTTCTTCTTCTTTTTTTGTTTTTCTTTTCTTTTTTTGATCTCCTGGGTTGTGGCCTGACTTCAGCTTCTCTGAAGAGTTTATAAGGGCCTCTAGTGAGAAAGTCAGAGGCCAAATTCATAAGCAAGTTCTGAAACACACAGGGCTTATCAGAGTTGAGGAATCCAGGTTGGGTTGTAGGGTGGACTGGTTGATATGTTGGTTCCAGAGATACAGCATAATGAGTGGGTTTTCAATACATTCTAACCAAAAAGCTCAGTATTTTCTACTTGTAGGTTGTAGCCATAGATCAAAGCTAAACAGTTATGTGTGGCAAAATGATTACTCTCAGTTGGTTCTAGAAAACAGAGCACAGGCAGAGACAAAGTAGAACTGTTATCAACGCATTGTCCAGACAAACCAAGGTCTTCTGAAAATCCAGGCCAGGCTCAACAAGATATTCAGTCCTCAAATTAAAAAGGTCGGCGATAGTCCTCACCATGTGTCTTCGGAGTCACCCCACTCTGTTCCGAACTCATTTGCCCTCGAGTGGCATCTTGGATTGCATTTCATAGTCTTTCTGGGGATTTGTTTCACTTTTCTCCTTTGCTGGATCTTGTTTCCCTTATCTCGCGTCTTTCTCTTTCTTCTTTTATTCAATGTGGGCCAGCTCCCTCTTTTCTATGGATAATTTTGGGAGGCGGATATCTAACCATGTATTTGCATATCATATATATGACGTTTAAGTTGTAAAGCTTAAACGTGAAGAAAAATGTTTTTATTTTGTCCTCATGACTTTTATTTTTATTGCAGACACATTAAATAACAAAGCTTCACATCCAAAATTAGTTATGTTTTGAAACCAAGCAGGATTTTCAGTTATCCCAGTTGCTTTCTAATCTTCTCATTTTATACTCACATAGTTAGAGAAATATAGATGGACTATTATATTTACATTTTTACTTAACTTTTTTTTTTAATAGGATCTCATTTTTGTGTTTCTTTCCCCTCAGTTTCCCAGCTGGGACTACAGGCACATACCGCTGTGCCTGACTTGTAGACAGGGTCTCACTGTGTTGCCCAGATTAGCCTCGAGCTCACACTCCTGCCTAAACCTTCTACTTGGCTGGGATTCCAGGTGCACACTACCCAGCCTGGCCTCTAGGTTGGCCAGGAGTCAATCCCTGGCCTTCCAGGTCTGTTTACAGAGCATATAGCATCTTAGCAGCGTGTGCCTCGGCAGCTGAATCTTCACTTAATATTTTTACCTCTTAATAGTTTTTTTGTTGTTGTTGTTCCTGCGATATTTAGTTTTATTGTAAGTGTAGGATATAAAGATACGTGAATTCATTTCATTCATTCATTTACTGAACATACTGTTTACTGCTTGCTATAGAGCAGGTATTATGCTAGACACTGAGGATGAAACTACAAAGAAGGCATAATAATTACAGTATAATACATGGCTCTCAATCTTGATTTCATTTTGGACTCCCCTGGAACGCTATTTAAAATCACAGTGCCCAGGCCACAGTCCAACTGAAAGTACCCTAATATACCAGAGGTAGGACACCGTCATTACTATTTTTAAAAACTCTGAGTGATTTCAATGTGCAGCTAAGCTTCATAATCACTGGTCTGGTAAGAAAGTCTAAAATGAGGGATCAGAAGTTGATATAATGGTTACACATAGACTGCCACATTTCTAACTATGGTTCGAGTCCTGAACCTGGCAGCTTGAAATTCACATTGGGCACGTGTTTGTGTGTGCCCAAAAATCCCGAGAGGAGAATGGAGGAGAAGGGATTGTGGCATGGCTGTCCCCCCGGGGGGTGATTTCACACTTTCTGTCTGTTTGTACTTCTCTGTCTCTGGCAAGCACACATACCCTGTAACAAAAAAATCTCTCTCAAAAAAAAAAAAAAAATGAGTCCAAAATTAAATAAACATCATTTAGGTAGCAATAAAGTCCTTTCATGATTTGATATGTATGGGAGATTGTCTTTTCTACAAGTGGCCACAGTAATCCCATATTCTCTTCCAGAATCTTGCCATTGCCCATTAAGTAATCAAATCTGTTTTCCCCCTCCCTGGCCTTGGGCCTCAATGGGCTTGTGAGCCCTTAAACCAATAGAGCACAGTAGATAAGATGCTATGTGACTTTCAAGGCCAGATTTATAAGATTTCATCCTTGCTTTTTCTCTTGGGATACTCCTTTTTGAAACCCAGACTCCACTTTGTGAGAAAGTCTAGGATACCTGGAGAGGCCAGTGTTAGCTTTATGGCTATTAACCCACCTGCGGTCTCAGTCGACAGCCAGCATCATCTATTATACTTGTGAGGGGATGAACTTAAGGTGATCCTGCCTCGCAACCTTCAAGTCTTCCAGATAAAGCCCAATTCATTGTAGAATGGAAGTCAGTCATCCTCACTAAACTTCTTGTGAGGTACCAGTCACAGAATCGTAAGTTTAATAAATGGTTGTTTTATACCACTGAGTTTTGAGGCAGTTTGTTACACAATTAGATTAACTTAAATAAACTGTGTAAAGGGAGACTTAACCTAATTTAAAAGGTTGAGAAAGTCTTTCCCAAGAAAGTAAAATGTAAGCAAAATGTGCAAAATTAATATATACTTCAAGGAAAAGAAAGCAAAAAGTATTTGTAGTGTTGGAGTAAGCAAAACTTTCTTACAAAATGAAAAAGTATAGGGGCCGGCAAGTGGCGTGGTGGTTAAGGGCACTGGACTCCCTCCTGGTTGACCATGGTTCGAGTCCCAGACCTGGCAGCTTGCTTTCTAACTTCCCTTCTCTTTCTCTCTTTCTCTCTCTCTCTCTCACACATACACACACACACACACACACACACACACACACACACTATCTCTCACTCTCTGGTCAAATTAAAAATAAATGAAATTAAATAAAATCATTCTTAAAAAATTAAAAAGCATACACTATAAAAATAGAAATTGGATAATATTTAAATTAAAGATATCTGGTCAAGTAAGACTTAAATTGAAAAGTCAGGCCATGTTGGGAAAGACTAGTTGTAATGCATATATCTGACAAAGGACTTTATATCTAGAATATATAAAGAACTACAACTTAATAAAAAGAAATCTCAGTTTTGTTTTTTTTTTTTTGGTGGGAAGTCAAAAGATTTAAATAGGGAACCAGCAGTTAGCGTAATGGCTATGTCGCTGGACTCCCACGTAGTCCACCGCGGTTCGTGTCCCGGACCCGGTGGCTTAAAACTCACGCCGGGCGCGTGTGCGTGCGTGCCCAAGATCCCGAGAGGAGAATGGAGGAGAATGGATTGCGGCGTGACCATCCCCCCTGGGGGGTGATTTCTTGCTTTCTGTCTCTATGTCTCTGTCTGTCTGGTGAGCGCACGCGCCCTACAGTGAAAATCTCTCCAAAAAAAAAAAAAGATTTAAATAGATAATTCACTGAGGAATATATACATATAAGCAAATGAGAAGATATTCAACGTCATTTGTCATGAGGAATGCAAATTACAACCATAATAAAATAGTACCACATGCATACTGGGATATCTGTCATTAAAACTGGACAGTGCCAATTTTCAGCAAGGACATGGAAGTCATTAGAATTCCTATGTAGATATGACTGGTAAAAATTTTTAATTCCACGTGAAATTTAGCTGAATTTAATTATTTTATTTCATGAATAATTTAAAGTTAGGGTAGACTGTAAAATTGAGATAATTGAGTTAAATATTTTCTCTTTTCTTCTTTTTCAGTTAAAGGAGATGTTTCCAGGCTTTCGACTTGCACTTCCACCAAAACGCTGGTTTAAAGATAATTATAATGCTGACTTTTTAGAAGATAGACAATTAGGATTACAAGCATTTCTTCAAAATTTAGTAGCTCACAAGGACATTGCTAACTGGTATGTAACAAATTGCAATAAGAAATTATAAAGCATTCCACAACTTGCCTAAACTGAAAAATAAATCTAGGACCATCATTGAAGTATAAAAATATAGGGTAGGACTATAATTTATTGTTCGCTCTAATAAAGTGCTACATGTGATTTTCTTTTTTTCAATAATGACTTTATTTGGCATTTCATTTTTATTAAACCTCTTAAAAAGTCATTAAAGTGAAAAATTCAGTAAAGCATGTACACAGGCCACCCAATGGTATATGATATTTTCACAATCATTTAAACAGAATGGCTCATTAGTAAAAATTTGGTTAATGGGGTGCTATATAATTTTGAAGGTAATAATCTTTATATTTTTTCAAAGTAATGCAAAAATATGTAAATTGTGAAGTTGTTTTTATTTATATAGAACATAAAGTGAAAATATCAAAACCATTGAAAAGGAAGAGAAGGCATTTACACAGATTTTTGCTTCTGAGTATAAGAAGGTTGTTTATATGTTTTTATATCAGATAGGTATCTAATTTTACTCTTAATAAAAGAACTAAAAGAACTCTATTCCAGATTCATATATGAAAATAATCATCTCCTTGATACCTCTTTGAGATATCTCAAAGTTACTGTAAACCTAGAACAGACTTATTCATCTTAGTCTACAGACTTTTCCCTCCAATTTTCGTCATCTGCTCAGAACATGTGAGTCATCCTTAATGCATCCTTCACTACCCTGACCCCTTTACTTTCGAAGTGCCCCTCAAGTCTGGCTACTTTTCTCCATCTCTGACATCAGTACCCGAATCCAGGCAGTTATCACTCACCTTCGTTACTGTAGACGTTTTCCTGC
>NW_006206301.1:2917300-2929611 GCF_000334495.1 Tupaia belangeri chinensis | reverse complement strand
CCTGCTGATCACCCGGTCACCCTCATGTACTCTTATTTCTGTAGCCCATTAGAGCCACAGTAGTCTCTTGTGATGCCATTCGACTCGGTCATGCCTCTGGTCCCTTTTTACCTGCCAGTCTTCTCAAGCACAGATTTTGTTCTTTCCTAAATATGCTGTTTCCTAGAAAGACAACACCTCATCCTGCTGCCCCATCAGCCCTGGCTTAGGTAACCCTATATTTCCTTCAGATTTCAGCACAGGCTTCACTTTCTTAGGTAACATCTTTCCTGACCACCCCCTCACTCACAACCAAAGGCGAAGTCAGTCCTTTTTCACAGTGTCTATAGTAGTCCTTCTCAGGCGTTCTGATAATCAACTCCTAATTCTTTAAGACAACCATTGTATGTAATGAACTCATTTCCCTCCTCTACCTCTAGTAAGATACTAACTATATACCAGTCTTAAAACAGTTAATAAAATAATCACTTAAATCATTTATCACTAGGGTTTAATTCTCTCATGGAACCTCAGTTCAGAAAGGCTAAGTGGTACTTTACTTTCACAGCATTTCAGTTTATGATTATATCTGTGATTATTTGATCATTTCTCCCACCAAATTCTATGATACAGGTCATGTGTGAGTTTTATTCACCATTCAGTGTCCATTGCTTAGTACAGCACTAACAGCTCTCAGTAAGTACTTCTTGAATGAATGACACAACTGTTAATATTTACTCTTGTGTCATTTGTTAAGAAAAAAATATTGACGCAAATGTGACAGAGTCAGCAATTGTGTGGCCTAGATTATAGGAACACAAATGCTCCCTACTTTTCTACATATTTTTTCAACATTTCTCAAAAGAAAAAAAGATAGTGTTGACTTAGACCCACAAAGCAAGAATAAAAACCAACAAAAACTAAAGTCACAGAAAAAGCCTTTAAAGAAAATATAGTTTATACCATACCCTAGAGGACTCTTAGAGCTGAGTAAATATTTCTTAGTTGACATATTCAGATGCATCTTTATTTTTATTTACTGATAATAGATGGTAGTAAGGTAAACATTACCAGAGGCATGTCGTCTCTCAAACTGCATACCTCAGAACAGTTGGGTGGTCTTGCTCAGCATTTCAGAGAAAGAAAAATTTGTTGACCAAATAAGTTGGAGAACAGTTTCATTAGGTATTCTTAGGTTCTAAAGAATGCATCATGCCTAGCATTCCTTTGCCTACCCACTTTCCACATACCACATTATGACACATTTAAGAACTACAAGAAGATAAATTATTCCTTGTTGATTGTAGACACCCACTGTCTTCTTGATGGATAAGTGGTAGCATTTTAATTCCACAATGTAAGAGGTTTCTTAATGATCTATTGTTCAAAATATGAGTTGGGGGAGGGAGTATCTTAAGCTTTTGTCCAATATCATAAGAAGAAGGATATGAAAGAAGCTTTGATATATTCACTGGTCTTAAAATTCATTTGGAGAAATTAGCTTCTTATTGAACAAAATGGGATTAATCAGTT
Source organism: Tupaia belangeri chinensis (assembly GCF_000334495.1). Lineage (NCBI taxonomy): Eukaryota > Metazoa > Chordata > Mammalia > Scandentia > Tupaiidae > Tupaia > Tupaia belangeri. Next base: position 2,928,099 of record NW_006206301.1, on the reverse strand, counting down.
GCTACTTGATATGGTACACATTATAAAAATGACAGGAACTCGGAGTAGGGAAAAATCTGTCTGTTTCTAATAATTAAGCAATACTGGAAATAGGATTTGAGAGCCTGGAAGGCTGGATTAAGATTATGGATAGGTAGATATAAGTCAGAAACAAATGATTAGAAGATACATAGAAAGTCTGGTTTCCAAATAGCTATCTATAAATTGAAGGTTGATTCATTAAAATCTACATAGTACTTTCTTTGTTTTTTTTTTCTTTTATTATATACCTTTACCCCTGTTACTGTGTATTCTGTAAAATGAATACATATCTAATTCTCACATGCCAGGGACTGAACTGCTGCAGTGCTCTACAGTATTCTTGTTACTGTTGCACTCCACAGCCAGGGATTTAACGGTATTTACAGTCAAAATTCAAATTCTAGTTGGGGTCATAGGTACCTTACCAGACCGACGCTTGAAATCTCTCTAAGGGAAAGAAGGGGAAAGACAAAATGCTCAACACATCTTTATGAAAATATAAAATGTGTTTCAGAATAAATGCATAGGGCAGGACTCGTAGCGTAGTGGTTAAAGGGAACTGGAACCCATATGGATGATGGTTGTTGAATCCTGACCCCAGCAGCTTGAAAAACGCATTGGTGTGTGTACATTCATGCTCTAAATCCTGACAGAGAAATGGCAGTGAAGGGATTGTAGCATGACCACATCCCATCGGGGGATACATTCTCCCTCTCCCCTTCTCTCTGTCTGTCTCTGGGAAGTACACTTACCCTCTAGTAGGAAAGAAAAATCACTATGTAAAACATCAGTTAATTGTCCATCACCTGTTGAGATGCTTGCTAACATCAGGTTGACAGTTGGAATGATAGCATAGAAAAATTACTACCTGGGGACCAGCAGTTAGCGTAATGGCTATGTCGCTGGACTCCCACGTAGTCGACCGCGGTTCGCGTCCCGAACCCAATGGCTTAAAACTCAAGCCAGGCATGTGTGTGTGCATACCCAAGATCCTGAGAGGAGAATGGAGGAGAAGGGATTGCAGTGTGGTCATCACCCCTGGGGAGTGATTTCTCGCTTTCTGTCTCTCTGTCTCTCTCTGTCTGTCTGGCGAACGCACGCGCCCTATAGCAAAAACCTCTCAAAGAAAAAAGAAAAGAAAAATTACTACCTTTAGGGACCAGCAGTTAGAGTAATAGCTATGTCATTTTAAAGAAATAAAAAGTAAGAAAAACTTGGTAAATAGGTTATATGCTATAAATAAGTAACTAGGCCATATACTTCTGAAAAATAGTAAACTGTTTGCTGTACTGATTAATGATGTAACGATTTCTAAGTAGCACAAGAAAATACAAAATTTCTACACTTTAACTGTGATATTGTGCAATAAAAGACTATATTTACAGATCCTTCACCTTTACAGACTGACTCAGATGCTGTTCCTGGTATAAGTCTTTTTATGATATTCTCTCTCATCTGGAAAGCCCTTCTGCACTTCTCTTTGAGGGTCCAAATATCACTGATTTTTAAAGTTCAGCTCAAATACTGTCCTCCGAGGAGCCTTCTCTAATTCTTCAATCAGAAATTCTCTCTCTTGTGGTCAGCAGGTGGAGTGGTGGTGAAGGCACTGGACTCCCACATGTCTGAACTACAGTTCAAGTCCCAGACCCAGTGGCTTTGAAACTCATGTGGGGCTTCTGTGTGTGCACCTCCAAATTCCCAAGAGGAGAAAGGAGAAGGGACTGTGGCATGACCATCCCCCCACTCAGGAAGGTTATTTCTCACTTCCCCTCTCTCTGTCTCTAGTGAGCGTACATGCTCTGTGGCGAAAACCTAAAAACCAAAACAAACGAAAAAAACCTAAAATACATTCTTTCCTCTTCTGAAAAAAATCTAACTCTGTCCATTATAGTTTTGGGAGACAAATCTTACTAAGTTTGTTTTGAAAACAAGAGTAGCACCTAACTCATTTTTTGTGTTATCACAACTCCTTTCATACAGTAATCTTTAAGTATTTATTAAGCAGGTAAGATCTCTACTAAATTGTTTTATCATGGAAAATCAACATTTTTATCTGTTTCTTTACTTTGTATTTTCTCAGTGTATCTAAACACGGTCCAGTCAACAGTCATTAATATCCCTTCAGGTCTTATTTTTTTCTACTTCTGTTTTGCTATAGTTGGAGAAGTTGTAACATTATGAGCTGCCCGTGTGTTAATGGTGAGCTCTTAGCCATGAAGATTAAGAAGTAACTATTGTACAGTGATAAAGATTTAAGAAAGGAAAGTGAAAGAACAGTTAATAAACAATGTATAAACAGTGCATATCAAATGGTTATTTGGCTATTTGAAGGTAGTAATTTTTTTTTTTTTTTTTTTTTTTTGGGCCAGGGAGAGGTTTTTGCTCTAGGGAGCATGCATTCGCCAGAAGGACAGAGACAGAGACAGAAAGCAAGAAATCACCCCTCAGGGGAGATGGCCACATCGCAGTCCCTTCTCCTCCATTCTCCTCTCAGGATCTTGGGCACGAATGCACACACGCCCTGCGTGAGTTTAAGCCACCGGGTCCGGGACTTGAACCACAGTCCACTAGATGGGAATTCAGTGACATAGCCATTACGCTAAGTGCTGGCCCCCAAAATTCATTGTTTTAATTCTGGATTTAAAAAAAAAAAGTTCAGGGTCTATTGGGTTAACAATATTGTATGATTAAAAAAAATAATTATCAAACATTTACATAAGGAACAATTGAAAAATGAGAATATTTACCCTTTAAAAAGGAAAATTACTTGAGGAATATATGATAGCCATCTTCATATATTTGAAAGATTGTGATGGGGAGGAGAACTAATCAAATCTACTTAGCTTTAGAGTAGTGCTTCTCCAGCTGTAGTGTGAGTCACCTGGGAATCTTGTTAATACTGACCCTGGGGACCAGCAGTTAGTGTAATGCCTATGTCGCTGGACTCCCATGTAGTCACCTCAGTTCAAGTCCTGGACTCGGTGGCTTAAACTCACGCCGGGCACGTGTACATGCGTGCCCAAGATCCCGAGAGGAGAATGGAGGATAAGGGATTGTGGCGTGGCCATGCCCCCTGGGGGGTGATTTCTCGTTTTCTGTCTCTCTGTCTCTCTCTGTCTGGCATGCACACGTGCCCTATAGCAAAAACCTCTCAAAAAAAAAAAAATTACTGACCCTGATTTAACTGGTCTGGGCTGAGGACTTGGGCTTTCTAGTAGGTTTCAACGTAATGCTGACACTGCATAGTAAGTCCTACAGAAGGGATCTCTTCGAGGTGCTGTGGTAATACTTGGAAGAACACTGAACCTATTATAGTAAGGAGAGGCAAAGAGGGTTTCCTAAGGGGAGGTGGTCACAAGCAGGTAACAGATAAGACAGTCATGGAGTATGAGTCAGAGTGGGCCAGGGGAGATGGGAAGGCAGGACCAGGTAATAGCAGCAAGCACGCGTGGAAGCCTGAGAGGGTGCAGTGGGCACAAGAATAGATGGAGTGCCATCGACGGGGAGCTGAAACCTGGCTTGTAGGCAGGTGCTTTATGCCAGTACCACCTATGATCTTATCTTCCAGTAATTTAAGTTCATGACTAATTCCAATTTTAAAATAGCATTTTCCAACATACTAACGAGGTATTCCAGGTAACAAAAGAAATGGAAAGCAATTCAACACTGTTGGATTATCTTAGTTTCTCTTTTACTCTGATGTTTTTCATACCTATTCACTGTTGAAGGAGAATGGAAGCAAAAGTATTCAAGATTGAACAAAGAACAGAGATTAGGAAATTAAGTCTACCAGTGAACAAATTAGGAAGAAGAAGTAAGGGTTTGTCCTCCTTCACATGGTTATTGTGAAAGTTAAGTAAAATACACTGTGTGAAAGTCCCATGGGTGTAATGTGTCGAATACTATGAAAATGTCAGTGTATTATAATAGTGTTGTTTCTTGGAGATAATAAGGTTACTGTAGATGACCCCCAAAATAAAAAAACTAAGACTCATAAACTACAAGGAGAAAAATTCCAATCAGTAAAAGAAATAATTTTCTAATTTTCAGCAACATTCAAACACAAGATGGTTTACTTTAAGTGTGGTTAGTACCCTTGCGTGAACAGGTTAATGAGATAAAAACCATACTCTAGATGGTTCAGTAGGTCACATTTATGATCCTTTCCGTGTACTGTTCCATGAGCTCTTCTCAGTTTCCCCAAGGTGTGTCCTTTTCTCTGAATGTGTGTCCTTTTTTACCTATACTGTCAGGATTTTATAATCCAGAAATTCTGCTCTTCAGGGTAAATCACCACCCACTTTTGTTGTGTTTGGGGGAATCTTCTGCATTATTTTCTTTAGGCCACTCTTCTATATTAATTCATATTGGTTTTTCCTTTAGACTGATTTCACTAAAAAATCATATTCAACCTCTCTGATCCATCTGACCCTCTAAGCCCCGTTCTCTTTCAGCATAGGGTGACATCTTTCTGTAACATGTCAAGAAAATATATTCTTGTCTTTTTACAAAATACTCAAAAAAATAAAATTAAGTCTTCACATTTATACTTTAACCATCATATAGAAAATCATCTCAGTCTAAAATTGCTTTTTAGAAAAGCCAGGCTGGATTTTTATTAGGTGGTTGGGGAAGTCATGCAGCATTTTTGCATAGAAATATATGTCATAACTTGCCCGACAATCTAGTATTTTAAGGAAATTTCATTATCAACCCTTGTAGCCTATTTCTGATCATTGCAAAGTATAAGTGTATCAACACCATATTATTTCATTATTACTTTCAGGTTTGTGGTGATTCAGAAATGGGATGGTCAGAATTTTTTCCTCTTAAGTAGTCTATAGGATATAGTTAAGGAAATACAATAAATATCATTGCAGGGTCGATCTTTAACTTGTTTCAGAATAAATGCTTTTCAGTTACTTTAGAAGTATCCACTGAAGGAGAAATAAGTGAAGTATAAATTATTAATTGTATTTATTCATAACAGGATAATGGCTTTGTTAGACTAACTCAGACGATTATTTCTTTCAAGTCAGGCTAGTCACTGTTTAGGTGGGTCTCCTCTACTGTTACTCTGAATTATGTCCTGTAGTTTGTAACAGTGAACTCATGATGTCTGTTTATGTCCTTAAGATCTTAGAAAGTAGTTATCATGTATCTTTCATAGCTTTGCATTTGTATTTGGTTACTTGTGTGAATACATAAACAGTTTGCTGATTTTGGTATTAACAGCTAAACCTACTTCCTTAAAATGCTGTCTGGCCTCTAAGTAACTCTTGCTTGTTGTTGTCTTTTATAAACTCATCTGTACTCTAGCTAATTTTTTTTCTTTTGAAAAGCCTTGCAGTGAGAGAATTTCTTTGTCTGGATGATCCACCAGGTCCATTTGATAGCCTAGAAGAGAGCAGGGTAAGTGCTGTATTACATATCACATGCAACGGGGAAAAAATAATGCAGTACAATAACTACTTTGTTTCAAACAGCAAAATATCACAATTTCAGATGATGGTAGTTTTGTACAGAAAGCTTTTAATGTTTGAGTCAAAAGTTTCTTTCATTGAAATCATGGACCTGGTTCAGTGAAGCATTCATTCATGTCATATAGTCACTGAAGCTCTAAAATTAAATCTTACATTTTTTATTTTTACTGTTAAAAAAATGATTGGAGAGTTTACTTTTTCTACATTTAATAGTACTATTTCTATGCTATCCTCTTTCATCTGAGTGTTTAAAATCAAATTTAAAATTTAACTTCAGGAATACAAGTGATTGTCTTGTTATCAATTCAGCTCATGCTTGATGCTGCTCAAATTACATTAATTGACGTGTTACAGTGGCCTATTTCTTGAAGCAATAGGCTAGATTCACAAAGCAGATTTGGTAAGAATAGATCAGCTAGGATTTTATACAGTTTTTCCCCCAAATGTTTAATGGTATTCAAATGGAACAGATTTAATTGGAAGGTTTGTAATATTTTTCAGTTAAACTTGGTTCTTTGTGTAGAGTGAATGCCTTAGCTATTTTTTTTTTTCAGAGAGAGATAGAGAGATAGAAAGCAAAAAATCACCCCCCCAGGGGGTATGGCCACACCGCAATGCCTTCTCCTCCACTCTCCTCTCGGGATTCTGGGCATGCACGCACACACGCCCAGCGTGAGTTTAAGCCACCAGGTCTGGGACTCAAATTGCGGTCGACTACGTGAGAGTCCAGCGACATAGCCGTTGGTCCCAATGCCATAGCTTTTTAAAACCAGCTTTACTAATGTAAAGTTTTTAATCTGTAAAATTCACCCATTTGCTACTTGCTATTCCATTGTAAATGTGCAATTTAATAATTTTTAGTAAATTTATAGATCTCTGCCACCATCAACGTAATCTAATTTTAGAATACTTTGATTATCCTGCCCCTAAAAAAAAGGAAAAAAGAAAGGAAAGGAAATACCTACAGCCATTTTGCAGTCAGTCTGCATTCCCAGCCTAAGGAAACTACTGATAATTTGATCTTCACAAATTTGGCTTTCCTGGATATTTCATGTAGCCATATTGTGTGTGTATGCGTGTGTGTGTGTGTACAATCATGTGGCACATACAACATTTTGGTCAATTATGGACTGCAGATATGATGGTGGTCCCTTAATATTATACCATACAGCCTGGCGGTGTGCAAACACACTCTACAATGTCACATAACAGAGTCACCTAATGATGTTTTCAAAATGCAACCCTCTCATTAAGCAATGCGATGTCTGTAGTTTACAACATACACTATGTATGCAGCATGCATAATTTACAGTACACAGTATATTCTTTTACATCTGACTTCTTTCACTTAGCATGATTTTGATGGTATTCCATGTTACAGCATCTGTCATTATCTCATTCCTTATTACTGAATGCTTTTCCACTGTTTGCCTATGCTATGTTTTGTATAACAGTCACCATTTGAGGTACATCTGTGTTGTTTCTAATTTTGTGTTATTATGATTAATGCTGTGAACAGCTTCATAGAATACTTTGTGTAGACATGTGTTTTCATTTCTATTGGCTTGATCCTTCGAAATGGAGAAAGACCTCTCTGTTTACTAATTCATCCCCTTCCTTTTGAAATGAACTCCTGGAAAATGGTAGGAGAAGCAAGGACAAGCCAAAGAATAGGTGCTACAGCAATTTATCTACTAAGCTAGTACAAATAAAGTCAGGAGCTGTAGTTTTATGGGAGTTTTTAAGTGTAATCATGTAGAAGTGGGTAAAAATAGATTATAAAGAGTAAAAACTGAAGCAGTAAATATTGTTTATTTTTCTTTTTTCCCAAGCCTACATTAGGGGAATAATACATATTCACTTCAAACATGCAGCTTACTATTGTAATAATTCTTTTTTTTAAGAATTATTTTATTTATTTAATTTTATTTATCTATTTATTTTAATTTGACCAGAGAAAGACAGAGTAAGAGAGGAAGATGAGGGGAGAAAGAGAAAAAGAGAAAGTGATAAACCAAGCTACCAGGTCTGGGACTCGAACCACAGCCCAGCACCCTTAACCACCATGCCACCTGCTGTCCCCTGAAATAATTCTTAAGGAAAAAGCTGTATATAGAAGTCCCTCTGGTGGATAGGGACTAAGTGAGCAAAAATACCTAAAGAGTAGAGAACAATCATTCAAGTTATATGCCTACTATTTTGATGACATATTTTCTCTCATGCCATATTAATGCTTTTGAGAAAGATGCTCATAAGTAATTTTATTCTTTTTGTGCATGTATTTTTTAAGGCTTTCTGTGAAACTTTAGAAGAGACTAACTACCATTTACAGAAAGAACTACTTGAAAAACAGAAAGAGGTGGAATCACTGAAGAAACTACTCCATGACAAGCAACTTTATATAGACACTTTAGAGAACAGAATCAGGTATTTGTGAGCATTTCATATGTAGTCTGACTAATTCAACTATACATTCTCTGGGCCAAATGCCCTTTACATTTAGTATGATTTAGGAAACTTCAGATTCTGAAAGTTGTGGATTCTCAGTGTATATCCTCATAGACTGGGAAATTTGTCTTTGATTAGAAAGCTAATATGAATGATGGGAAATGTAGAAAAATAAGTCTTTAGCTGTTCAACAAGATAAGCATTACTCTATCTTAATCTATTTAAATGGTATCTTTGTTTCTAGGCATGTATGCCAACTTTTCACATATGAAAGTTCTAGTTTGCCTTATCAGTGTATATTAAATTTGTGCTAAAACTAATTTCAAACTAATCATAGCCACTAATTTCTCTGCTGACTCCTGGAGTAAGCTGTTTATTAGCCACGTAACTGTATTCAGATGTAACAGCTGAAGACTGCTAGCACTACATGTATTCATAACAATAACTATATACACATTTAATTTGTAGAAAATAACTTACTGTAACATGCTTTTAGAACATTATCTTTGGAACCTGAAGAATCACTGTATGTGTCAGGAGCAGAAAGTGGACAGATCCTAAAGGTGGAGTCCTCTGCCCTTGAGATCGATCAGGATGTCTTGGATGAAGAATCTAGGTATATGATGTTTAGTTTATTAGCCTAATCATTTGAATAATTGGAAGGGACTAGGCCTCATACTCTACAGAGCACTTTTTTATGAACTCAGTGTCATGTCATGAATCTGCTAAGCAAAAAAGTGGAAGACCATAGATATTCTAGACTCTCCCCAAAAAATGAATCTTTGGATTAGACTTTAAGTTTTCTCATCACTTACTTCAGAGCTTTGTCTGAATTAAAGGAGGGGTCTGAATCAGTTAATTTCATAATTTTGTACATCTCGATAAATTGTTTTAATCCCTCTCAGTATCACCCTTTTTCATTTAAAAAAGTAGGACTCTGAAATAGTAACCATCCTTCTTATCTATTAGGAATGATGAAAAGATAATAGATTTGAAAGCGCATAGAATTGTTACTGCATATAAAGCCTACATAGCTGTTAATACTTTAGTGGTAGTGGTTGAGCTATATTTATAAGAACAAGTTTTACAGTGGTAAAGGTAATTACAAACTAGACTTTTATTGGTAAGTGATAGTTTGGAGAACTGAAAGAGTTAAAAAAATACATCTCCAAAGGTGTTACCTAGCAATGACGACTTAAAATATATTAGGTTTGTGATTGAATGTTTAAAAATTCTTTCACATTAAGTATTTTTGCATTAAATATTTAAATAATTCTTTCCATAAAGATGTTTAAAGGTAATAATGAAAAAAATAGTATACATCTAATCACTTTGCTAATATGTTTTTCTTTTTTTTTTTTTTTTTTTTTGCAGAGCTGATAGTAAGCCACACTTAAGTTTTAGTGAACCTGAGAACACTATATCAGAGATCGAAGTAGCGGAAGTTGCATATAACGCTGAAGAAGACTAATAAATCACAAGAAGTTCCCTCCATCTCCGTGGTTCAGCCTTTAGAATAGAGTGGCAAATACTGTTTAAAAAGAAAAAAACGAACTGTGAAGCTTTTACAGAAAAGAGAAAGAATGCACATGTATAAAGTTTACATAAAGAAAGGGGTTTTTTTATAAGTTATTGGGATAGGAAATATATTCACTGCTGCTTTTAAACATCTTTTATCCAGCCTTGTATTTACACTAAAAAAAATAATCTTCTTACACTTCTGTATCAAGCTCACATTCTTAAATCTTGTGCATAAATTATGATGGAATTTTGCCTATATATGGTTCCAAACTTGTGTGTGTGTGTGTGTGTGTGTGTGTGTGTATGTGTGTGTGTGAAATCACCAGTTACATTAGTCTAATGAAAATTAGTTGCATGTAGGGACCAGCAGTTAGTGTAATGGCTATGTCGCTGGACTCCCATGTAGACAGCCACAGTTCGAGTCCCAGACCTGGTGGCTTAAACTAACACCGGGTGCGTGTGCGTGCGTGCCCAAGATCCTGAGAGGAGAATGGAGGAGAAGGGATTGCAGCATGACCATCCCCCTTGGGGGGTGATTTCTCACTTTCTGTCTCTCTGTCTCTCTCTGTCTTTCTGGTGAGCACACGCGCCCTATAGCAAAAACCTCTCAAAAAAAAAAAAAATGTGTTGCATGTTACTATCTGAGAGGTATATATTTATTTGTATCTCTGACATATTTTCATTAGTGGTTTAAATCAATGAATATCATAGTAAAGATAAAGATAAGCTGAGTTTTAAACATTGACCTGTTTACCACCTCTAAATAAAAATTGCTTATTTGAAATGGTAATGATATATTTTAAAAAATAAGATGACTTTCTAGTACCAAAGGAAAGGACCGTTTGAAAGAACGGTAATTATATGGCTAAAATGATACAAAAATAGCCTTGGTTTTAAAAACTGATTCACTAAAATCAAGATACTCTAAGCATACCAGCTTTTTTACATGTATTGCTTATTTATTTTCCACATAATCTTTATCTTAAATCTCTACCCAGTAGGTTCAGTGAGTTTGCCTCTTTCAGAACACTACCTCTTCGTGCTAATCAAGACATATTCTTTTGGAAATATATTACAGATTCTAGCAAATATGGTGTTATGCGAAAGAGAAAAAGCCATATATTCTGCAGAGTTCCTAACTAGCTTGACTCCTGTCATTGCATGTTTATTTCTCTATGTGTGAAGATGTCATTCTGTATTATGGCTGACTTTCTTTTTGATATAGTCAAGTGATGCACTTTATGATAATGAAACTCTTCTGTGCCAAGTTTAATTGGTGAGTTTCTTTGGTAAGTGGAGTGAGGAGAAAGGATTGTGCAGTGCCTT
>NW_006206301.1:2867917-2917269 GCF_000334495.1 Tupaia belangeri chinensis | reverse complement strand
TCCCTTTTTACAGAAGTCTCCTAAGGTCTGTGAGTCAGCTTTATGAAAAAAAAGTCTATGTTTATTTCAGCTTTGTGTACAGTTATTGAAAGTGCCTTGTTTTATTTTTATGGTATGAAGTTACTCATTTATTTCCTATTTTATCATTTTGCATATTGCTGTTATGTGTTGTAATCATGCTAGCATTTTGAAACCCCAGTTGGTATATTGAACTGCATATGCTTTCTACCATCCGAGGGAAACTCACTGGGAAAATAGGACAGCAATCTCCACCTTCCCCTTCATATCTAAAAGTTTATCAGTATCTTGATGTACATATTCAGATGTGGCTAACATTCTGACATGGATCAGCACATCCAATGGCTGTTGTTAACTGTGGATTTTAAAGAGGAGACTATTGTTTACCAAAGTACCAAAAATTTTAGTCAGAATGCACAGGTATACTCTGTCCCAGAATGTTTTACACAAAATATATTAGAAATGTGTTTAGTATCCTTGAAATGAATATAATAAACTGGTCTGCTTATTTATTTTTAAATTATTATTCTAGACTTAAAAAGTCTTAAGAAATAGCAGCCAGCAAGTGGCATGGTAATTAAGACTCTGTATTCCCACATGGCCAACTGCAGTTCAAGTCCTGGACCTTACAGATTGAAAATCACCCCAGGCACATGTGTGTGTGTGTGCCCAAAATCCCAAGAGGAGACTGGAAGGGAAGGGATTGTGATGGGACCATCCCCCCCCCGGGGGAGGGGGGGTGATTTCTCACTTTCCCTCTCTCTAGCTCTCTCTGTCTCTCTCCAGCAAGCACACATGCCATATGACATAAACCTAAAAAAAAAAAAAAACTTAAGAAACAATCATTTAAACTAATCAATACCTTTTTAAGTCTAATAAAATAATCTTTATGAATCTTAGATATTATAGTGCTACAGGTCTCTTAAATTGAGCCACATACTTTTAAAATCTAGCTTTTCAGAAGATTGTATTTAAAGTTCTGGATGGGTGAAGAATAATGGTCAATTAGGTAAACTACTTTTATTTATATTTGCAGTGTACTTTTTTTACTTTTATAAATGCATTTTACTCCCAGTATTATATATATTTCATTATTGTTTCAGTTCACCAGTAGCTGTGTTGTTCAGATGTTGAATACCAGTTTCCACCACTTTCTGTTCCTTTCCATGTCCCCTACGATTATTGTAAATAGAATCATATTTAAAGTGCTGCATTTCACAGACGTGGAATGAGTCTGTGGTTTCCTTTTTAAGTTTTCACTTTATATTACTGATCATTTGTAAAAAATCTTTGTGAATAAGTGCAGTGCACTTCAGATGTAACCCATGTTAATAATAAAAGAAATTGAATGTAACTGAAACAGAAAACATTTTTGTGGATAACCTTGTAACTTAATCTTTTAAAAATTAAGTTCATGAGTAGACAGCACCACCGTAAAACTTTGCATTTGAAAGGCATTTTATTTGTCTACTATATATACAGAGATTAGCCATTTAAAGCACATCTGTCTAGTCTAGTACAACTGTCTGTTGAGATTAGAAAGAGGAGTGGCCATAGGTCTAAAAATTATTTGGTTTTGAAATGAATTTTGTTGCTTGAAAGAATAGGGGAGTTTTTGAATTATGTTAAAATAAGTTAGTATTCCTATCTAGTCAAGGGAGAAATCTAAATTTTATCCTGGAGATCCATAGAGAGCTACATATTTGATACACAGTTTGGTTCTTCATAGAATTAACTTTATTGCGTTGTACTTTGCAACTATGCTATTTAGCTTCTAATAGCAAAAGCAGTCACCAGAACTTATATTTTTAATATATAGCTGTTTTATCACCCTTTCTGAGGAAAAAACTTCTCTAGGTCTCAGTAGCCATAAAACCTGGCTTCTACTAAACAGTTGATTTGTTTTTAATCTCAAAGACAATTGCTCTCTTTGTTTCTCCTCTGCGTTTTTTGTCTTTTGGCAGCTCTAAGCAAATTGTAGTTTACCTATAATTACTATATAGAACAGTATAGGTTGCGCTTTTGTGTAGAAATCATAGGTCTTTTATTTTGTCTACCACAATTTTCTTCTCTAAGTTGTTCTATTCAATATGTATTTTTGTTCTGTTAAATTCTCGTGCTTGAATGACATTTTAGACAATATTTCGGTAAGAACTTGTCATAGTCTGTATTCCATCTAACACAATTACTGCCACCAGTTACGCCTAAATTATCCTTCCTTTAAAAACTGCCGTGAAGTCAGATGAGGAATATAGAATGCAACTTTAGAAATACTAACTAGTGGTAAGCCAAAGGTAGATTTGGGGCCAGCACAGTATGGATAAAGTCGGGATCATGATTTAACCACAGACTCAAATTAGAACAGACCACAATTGCTACTTATGTTTACTGTTTCTAAAAGAATTTTTTTTAAAAAAATGTCTATCAGTGTAATGATCTTCACACGAAACAAACAGTAAAAAACAATGCAACCATAGTCCAGCCTCTGTGGCAGTCAGGAGCTTCCTGTACTACAGGGCTGGAAGCCATGTGCCGACCATGGTTTCAGTTTCCTCTCCCATTGACCTGAAAACATGCTAGGTGTGTATATGTGTGCACAGGATCCTTGTGGACTGGAGGCCAGGAGGGAGGTAATCACGGTGTGACCGAGCCCTGCAGAGAGGACTTTTCTCTCTCACACTAGTGCATGTGTGCTTTGTATCATGAATTATTTTTAATTTTTTTTAACATAACCGACATACACCCAATAAATGAAAGGTAGTGTTTTATTGTAATAGAACCTGGTGAAAATAAGTGTAGACCTTGAATATCCTAATTAATATTTGCAGCCAAGCCCCACCTTGGGGTTATTAAACCTGCAGGGTTCTTGCCCTAGAATCAGCTGACCTGTCAGTTGAAACTTCTGGTTCATTTGGATAGCAGGTCCCTACCATGCATTGGCCAACCTCCCAGATGTACATATTCTTTTACTTTCCCATTTCCAAGATAGGAATTAAATAAATGAAATTCTCGTTTTCTCATCTCATCTTGCAACTTGATTTGAGCCTGCTGCAATTACAGCCAAGGAAATAAATGGAATTCTGCTGGTAACTTCTGTGCCACCTATTCCTGTAAGAAGGCAAGCGTGCTATTTATACAGCCTCTCCTGCTTCCTCTTGTTTTGATCTCAGATGACTTTCAGAGGCGCTACGGCAACCATCCTGCAAACATTCAGTGCAACAAGCAGGGAAGGGTAACAAAATAGCAAACACTCTGGTGGTTTACTAAACCACTATTAGTTGTAGGTTTTTCTTAATTGTTCCAAGAGAAATACTACCAAATTTGGAGCTTTCTGTCTATAATGATATAATACATTTTGTTAGTGAAGAGAAAGTTAAAGGAGAAAAAATTATTTTCTTGAAAGTGACAGGGGAGAGAACGTGTATGTAGTACACATAATCAAAGGTCCCTTCTGAGGCTCCTTTTGGTAAATGGAATTCTAATTCTCTCTCTCTCTCTCTCTCTCTCTCTCTCTATATATATATATATGTATATATATATGAATTTTAATTCTATATATATATATACACACATATTTATATATGTGTGTGTATATATGTGTATATATATATGTATTTATACACACGTGTGTGTGTGCATGTGCACATGCAGTCATCCATTGCTATCCATGGGGAGTTGGTTCTAGGACCCCCCCCCAGATTCCAAAATCCAAATGTTCAAGTCCCTTACATAAAACGGCATAGTATTTACAAGTAACCTATGCTCACCCTCCTATGCTCCTATGCTCATCTATTATAATACTTAATGAATATAAATGCTGTGTAAATTGTTCTTAGGTTATATTGTTTTTGTATTTATTGCTATTGTTTTTATTAGATTCCCCCCAAAAAAATATTTTCAATTTGCAGTTGATTATAACAGTGAATCCAGGACCCTTGGATAAAGAGGGCTGACTGTACTTAGTCTGCTTGGACTGCTCTGACAAAATGCTCCAGACCAAGTAGGTTAAACAGCAGAACTTTATTTTCTCATCATTCTGGAAGGTGCCACAGGGCAGGTTTCCTTCTGAGGCCTATTTTGGCTTATAGACAGCCACATCACACTGCTCACCTGGCCTGCTTTTGTTTTATGTGAGTTTTGCACTTTTCATTTCTTGTATAGGGAGACTAATCCTGTCCAATCGGGGCTTTATCTTTTATGGCCAAGGTTAACCTTAGTGACTACCTGAGAGACCCCATCTCTAAACACAGCCACCCAGAATTAGAGCTTTAACATGAATTCAAGAGGACATAGACATTCGGTCAGTCCATAACAGTATCGTATGTCTGCAGCATCATTAAATGTTTACAAAGATTTGCTCAGTTCACAAGACGAGATAGCCTCTCCGGTCATTTGTCTAGATAAAAACCATTGAGCGCCCACGGTCTGTCAACACTAGATTATACAAGTTAAGACACATGATTCTTTAAGGGAGTTCAAGGGAGTATGATTTTCTTTTTGTTGATTTTATTATTATTGTTATTACTATTTATCATTTGCTATAGGGCATGTGCATTCATTAGAGAGAGAAAGTGAGAAAGCAAGCCACCAGGTCCAGGACTTGAAATGCAGCTGGCCCCAGGAGTATGGTTTTCATAAGGCTAATCTGTATGAAAGAAAGGGCTTACATCAAGGATGACCATGATACACATCTTATTGTGGTTTGCGTGGTGGTTAAGGTGCTGGACTCCTACATTGCTGACTGCGGTTTGAGTCCTGGACCTGGTGGCTTGCTTTCTCACTTTACCTTTCTCTGTCTCTCTCCAGTAAAATTTTAAAAAATAATAGCAGTAATCAAAAAAATTAAATAAGCACAAGTCTTTTAAAAAAATGTGTTTCTCTTTTAAAAGCTAAAGGGAAGAGAAACATCAAAAGTGCCTTCACTTCTAAGACCCTCAGAAAGCACCATACATGACTGTGTTGCATTGTGTTAAACGTGGTGTTAGAGGCATCCATGCTGCTAAAGGGATGTGAGGATTGGAAAGAGGGCAGAGCCTGAGAAAATATGGACGTCTACAACCTTTTAGCTGCCTTTTCATGGTGGTTATTTATTTATTCCGTAGTGAGGAAGTACCTCCAACAGGGTCTAGATGCCGTGATCCACTTCCAGCTTCAACGAGCCCTGGGTCATGGCACTTATGAGCCCAGCACACTCAAGGAGATCTCCTGACATGAAGCCTGAACTTCCCCATGTGGGCCAGCCTTGCACACCATCACATTTTACTTCTGCACCACCATCCACACTTAGCTGCTGCTTAAAATGAATAGAAGGGCGCATTGAGCAGAAGGATCAGCCCCAGTTTACATAACTGACAAGTATTATCCCTAATTTTTCTTCTCTCATCTAGTGCATCAAGTCTAGCTTCAAAATGTGGAAGAAGCCCACTTACACAAACCATGATACACACCTTGAACATTTGAATTTCATTGACATAAGCATATATTCATTTGCCAACATTCCAATAGAGATCTGAGTCTCCTTTAAGTAGTTTTATTATTGAGTTTCTGGCTATAGAGTTTCTCTCCTGGTTAGCCATGTTCCTAATTCATTCGCTAATTACTGACTTTGGTCGCTATAGGAATGAAGACTCAGGACACATAGGAAAGAATCTGACAGAAAACTGAGGTTTTCTTTCAGCCTTACTTCTATCTTGCAGTAACCAATTTCCAAATTTGTGCAAAACCTTTATTTAAATTAAATTTTAAATAAGGTTAGGGCCAGCAGATGGCATAGTGGCTACGTCACTGGACTTCCACATGGCCAACTGCTGATTGAGTCCCAGATCCGCTGACTTGAAACTCATGCGGGACATGTGTGTGTGCCTGCCCAAGATCCCAAGAAGAGAATGGAGAAAAAGGGATTACAATACAGCCATCCCCACTGGGGAGTGGTTTCTCATTGTCTCTGTCTCTCTCTCTCTCTCTCTCTGGCAAGTGCACGAACCCTAAGGCAAAATTCTAAAAAAAGTCTTTTAAATACATTTATTAACAGTATATGAAATAGGAGTGCAAAATGTAATTTCTATAAGAAACCTAAATCACAGAACCAGTAGTTGGCATAATGGCTATGCCACTGGACTCCTACGTAGTCAACTGCAGTTCAAGTCCCAAACCTGGTTGCTTAAACTCACCCTGGGTGTGTGTGCGTGCATGCCCAAGATCCCCAGAGGAGAATGGAGGAGAAGGGATTGCGGCCTGACCATCCCCCTGGGGGGGTGATTTCTCGCTTTCTGTTTCTCTGTCTCCCTCTGTCTTTTTGGAAAACACCCATGCCCTATAGCAAAACCTTCCCCAAAAAAAAAAAGAAAAGAAAAAGAAAGAAAGAAAAAGAAAAAAGAAAGAAACCTAACTCACATCTTGTTTTTTCCCGACCTAAGAACTTTCAAAGATTTGCCATTGTGCTTAATATGATAAAATTTAGCCTTCTTTACACGGCTTCCAAACAGGGTTTTACCTCTGCCAACTACTGTCTTCTAATGCACCCACCTGGTTGCCTTTCTGCTCCTTGAGTCTGTCAGGCTCTTCTGCCTCCTAACCTTGCCATATCTCCTGCCCCAAATGCTGTTCCCAGATTTCTCACTGGCTGGTTCTTTCTCTTCAAGTCCTGGGTTAAATTTATCTTCTTTAGGCAAAGTAAAATAGTCCTCAAGACCACCGCTTGGTCTCAAATTTCTTACTTTTTGATCATCGGTTTCACGCGCCCTTCTCCACACTCCCTCCTTGAAAACCCAGGACTTTGTAAATCTTCCTCTAACTCCTGCCCTCCTCCCTAGTAGGAAAGGGGTTTTGCACATAGTAAGTGCTCAGAAATATTTATTGAATAACTAAGATTTTAAGAGCCTGAATTAGGGCAGTATTAGAGAAAATAGAAGTCAATAGCAAAATCTATTCAGAAAGAAAAGTTATGTCTCGGGGATTAAAACTCTCTACATAGGTTGTTACAACTTACTGAGGTAAAAACCTAAAATAGGGAGGAGATGTTTAGGGAAACAGAGGAGAGATTCATATGGGTTATACTGGAATTGAAATACTGTAGACAACGAGGTAGAACTTTCAAGCAGGTAGTTGGATATAAGAATGCAAAATTCAGGTGAGAGTTGTGCCTTATAAAACTGAAGTCAGGTTAACTAGGAGGTGTTACCCTTCTTATTCTTCACATCCCTAATACAGTGGTCTAGAACATACTAGGGACTGATATGTTAGCAGAACTAAAATAAAGACCAGAAATGCACGACTTCATATGTGCTATGGTGATAAGAGTCATGGAAATATTCTTGATGGGCCCAGGTGTCTCATCCAGTTAATTTGTTTTTCACTCCGTAAGTAATTTGTTATCGTAGAAGATCATGTTTTTCTTCCTTCAGATGAAATACAATCATAGGAAAATATCACAAAACTTCATCCTTGTTTTTGCTTATTTTTGTAATGTATAGTAGTTAAAAGCAAAGTTCAAGGAAAAGAAGAAATTCAAATAAATAATAAAATTTAAAAAACTTGGATCCCACTAGTATAGTCAAAAGGAAACAATTATAATTATGAGAAAGCAATATGTTGTCTGAGAATTTTCTTAAATAGTGTTTTTATTCTAGTGTGTGGAAATGAATTATGTGCATTGCTTGTGGGAGTGTGGATTGGTTTAATAATAATATTATTTCTGGAGTTGATTTGGTAATATAAAGTAAGACCATTAAAAATGCCCATAGCCTTCAGCTCAGCAATTACACTTCCAGAAACCTAAAATAAGGACATACATGTTGTGTGTAAAAATTTAGCTTAAAGGGTATGCATCACATTTATCACAAATACTCAAATGAAGTTTACAATACTAAGGGGATTTGTTGAGTATTACATGGCATATTAAAAACATGAATTCCTTTGTACCCAATAAGGTGATGTTGCAGAAGAATATTAAAGATATTTATGATATACCACAATCGAAAGAAAAATACAGAACAAATTTCACTGTTATAAGAAATATGTACATGTATGCATTTGTATACAGAAAGAAGAAATATAGTAACATAGCAGGCAAAGTTATCTCTACCTGATGGACTTATAAAGGAATTTTGTTTTGGGGACCAGCAGTTGGTGTAATGGCTATGTCGCTGGACTCTCATATAGTCAACCACGGTTTGAGTCCCAGATTCGGTGGCCTAAACTCACACAAGGCACATGTGCATGCATGCCCAAGATCCCAAGAGAAGAATGGAGGAGAAGGGATTGCAGCGTGGCCATCCCCCCTGGGGGTGATTTCTCACTTTCTATCTCTCTGTCTCTGTCTTTCTGGCGAGAGCATGTGCCCTATAGCAAAAAGCCTCTCAAAAAAAAAGAAAAAATTTTTTTTCTGAGCCTATATTCTCACTGTTTTCTACAATAAACATGTATTACTTTGTAATTTTTTTAATTATGTTAAACTAATAATAACATTGTCCCATCATCTGTTTGACTTCCAGCAAAGTCCTCAACCTGTCTCCTATAAAAGAAAGATTATTTCACCCAAACTATACCATTCTTGTGGCCTTAAATGTGGTGTGAAAATGCTAAGCCCAGTCATCACCTAGTAGACACTCATAATTGGTAGATTTTAGTATTTACCTTTCTGCATTGAATACCATCATCATTGCCATTCAGAAGAGTCTACCTATAAACTTAAAACAGAGTGGGAAGACTTTAGGAAACTGAAAATGATAAACAAATCAAATGTTATTCATTTCCTTAAACTTTGTCTTTCCAGTCATTTACCCTGTATTTTAAGTTTTGGAGATTTGACTAGGCTCTGTCCAGTTTATAAATGGCTTTTGTTTTAACTGCATTTCCAAATGAGATATTCAATAAACAGCACCTTATCAAACTAAACTAATAAAGATCTTTTTAATATATAAAAGAATGGAGATCTGTGTAATGTTTGCGATGAGATAAAATGACTTTGAAGTAGTAATTAAAGAAGAATAATGTAATAACAGATATTTATCTGGACACATGAGGTTTGAGAGAAGCAGTTTAATTAGAGATGAAAGGTAAGTGGAGATTTTTCTAAAGAATCTAGTGGGAGGTTTCTAACGTGAACTAGGCCAGACACAAAGAGCTGATACAGGTTTGAAGTCTGCTAAAACTCTCCCACTCAACCACCTCAACTAACCATACAGCAAACAGGGCGAAGGATTTATGGCCTAAGGAAGAGACAAAGGAGACCACTCCCCACGTGCTGGCCGGCTCCTCCTGGAGGCTGACCTCAGGTTTAGCGGTTGGTGCTGTGTGTACCTGGCAATGAATGCCCAAGTCACAGGGGCAAAGACTCTCCTGGCTCTCTCTTGCCTCCTTGTACCATTAAGCTGGGGCAAGACCATCTCAGCCCCAAAACTCCTACCTTCCCTCACATGAGGGCATTTGCTGCAGTGCAATTACTTGCAATTCTGGGGTTTTTTTGTTTTTTTGTTTTGTTTTTGAGAGATTTTCACTGTAGGGCGCGTGCGCTCGCCAGACAGAGAGAGACATAGAGACAGAAAGCGAGAAATCTCCCCCCAGGGGGGATGGTCACGCCGCAATCCCTTCTCCTCCATTCTCCTCTCAGGATCTTGGGCACGCACGCACACGCGCCCGGCGTGAGTTTTAAGCCACCAGGTTCGGGACACGAACCGCGGTCGACTACATGGGAATCCAGCGACATAGCCATTACGCTAACTGCTGGTTCCCGCAATTCTGTTTTTTAAGAGTCTTCACGCCTGTGTTAGACCAGGTCACAGCCTGCCACACAAAGCTGATAATAAGATGGCACGGGATTTTTTTATCATAAGTCTGTCAATTATTAACTCTAATTTTATGCTTATTAATCAAAATAATGAATGTGCTTTTGCTTAGAATGGAATATATATATTTCCCCTATGGGAACCAGAAAGAGAAGACAGAGAAAGAAGCAAGCATTTGCCTCTAGTTGAACTAAATACTAAATACAGTGCACATGGTAAAAGAAGAAAAAGAGCAGCAGGTAATTCAAGCACCTCAGAGAAAAGAAAGGTGACCAGAGGAATGTGCAGGTAAAGCTGGGCCGGATGAAAGCAAATGGGTTTTCAGTCTGGGAGGCTTTAATTTGGTGTGCATCCGACTTCAATCCTTCCAATACCTGGTCAGCTATTTATTTAGTAGTATCTTGGAGAAATTGCTTTTATAATATGTAAACAACTCTGTGTTAAAATGAGACCTTTATTATGTGTGCTGAAAGACATAAATGAAAAATATTTAGAACTGTCTCTTGTTTTTGAGATAGATGATAATTACTCACTGAGAGTGTATGTGAATGTGTATTTACAATGCCTCACTCAAAATACATTTTAAAAACCTGTTGGATTTGCTTTTTATGTATATTTATTAATTTCACGAGGGAGAGAAAAAAATAAGCACCCTCAATCTCCATGGGGGATCCCCTATATCTCATGCCTCAATCCCTTCCTCAGTCCTCCAACCCAGTCAGAAGCATGTGTGCTGGCGTTAGGCATATTCCGGTCTACCAGGGAGACTAACCCACCACCTGCTGTGTGGATCCAGCATTGCTTGAGCAGCACGTTACTCCAGCCCCACTGAGTCAGCCCTGGGATTATCTTTCTGGGCATTTCATCTTTGCAAAATGTTTCCTAATTTCCTCTGGCTCTCAGAGTCCTAGAACCTTTCAAGCTCACTTGCCTTTTAATCTAATTCCAGTTAAAAATATAAAATTCAACAGCTCTTAGTTTGAGTTTGGGCTCTGCTTCTTACTAAATGGGACAAATTACTTTGCATTTCTAAGCCTTAGTACTCGTAAAGTGGAGACATAATAGCACCTTCCCGTCTGACTTATCGGAAGGAGAACAGATGAGGAGGAGGTACAGTGCTCAACAGAGACTCGCATCTTCTGTGGCTCAGGACATAGCACTGCAGCCCAGGTCAGCATGGACCGGGTGCAGGTGCTGAGGTGGCGTGCTGTTTGCTGCGCTGGTAGAAAGGTACATGCAAGTGGAGATTTATGTCTCACCCAGTGGGCTAAACTTTGTTATAAAAAGATCACAATTCACACTTCGGAGACAAGAAAGAGAGCCACTTGTGATGCTGAATTACTCTGAGTCCTACCTTTCCTAGGTTTACTCAATGATGCTGACATCTCTGCTCGAATAGGAATTTTATGGAAATATGTATTTCTTCAAGATGTATTCATTTATTTAATTCCATTTGTTATCATCATTTTTTTAATTTGACCAGAGAGAGAGAGAAAGGGAAAGTGAGAAAGCAAGCCGCCAGGTCCAGGACTCGAACCTCAGTGTGATAAGTGGGAGTCTAGCACCTTTAACCATCACTGCACCTACCAGCCAGGAAATACATTTTTAATGCACTCACTTAACTATAAACTAGAGCTCACTTATTTCACTTTACTTCCTCTCACTCTTCTGATTTGCTGGTCACACTGGTCTTTCTAATTTATTGAGTTACACACTTTTCCACCTCAACATCTTCAAACGTGATATTTCTCTACATTTTCTTTCTGCTGAAGAAAAAAGCCAAATCTTAGCTGGGGAAATCTCAACTTTCTGTTTCTGCAGCTTTTCCAATCCATCATGTTCACTATGTGATCCTTAGAAATTGTTTTGTAAGCACTGAAAGTTAGAACAAAACTTCCTCTGTGAATGCATCAAAGAGAGATGGTAATTAAGGACAGAAATAGGGACGTTAAGGAAGTTGACCTATTCGGTTTTTAGGTATAAAATACCTATACATTTTTTCTTGAACGCTTTTTAACTTTTTTCTTTTGGCTCACTCTCACCTTTCAAATATGTCAGAGAAATAATATTGATTTTGTGTGCTGTCAAGACATAAAAAGCTGGTAAGAAAAGCACTTCCTAAATTTATTTTCAAGGTACAAAATGGTCACTGTGACTAAACATACAGCGTGCCTCTGTGTATTGCTTGGTTCTTCATTCATTTGTAGTCAGCTTTAAGGTTCAAAGTGTTTGAAAGTAAACATTATTTGAGTAACTTTGTTCTCTTCTTTTCACTAACTTCTGCTGCTGTGATTTGGAAAGTTCTGCAATGAATTTGGGGTGGCAGTTTGCAGATAGATTCTACTTCACCAGATTCAAACTCTAGAACATTTATGCCTGAAAAAGTCTTCTGAGTCTTTCTAAATCTCTCATTTTACAGAGGTAACCTCAAATCAGAAAGGTTACACGAACACCAGGAGTGACTGCTAGAGCACTGTGGAAAACAAGGCTCTTTGGCCCTCAGCTTAGTGCTTCTTTATGTTTTTCCTGCACTTGGTTATATCTGTAAAGATTTCACAGATGATGAATCAAGCCATTATCTGTGAATTATCCTTTCATCACAGCCAATAGGAGGAGAATTTTCAATCTTGTCCCCAATTCCAAGTTCCAGTTCTGTATCTTTGGCTTAGGTTAATGAAGGACATTGGCAAAGAAAAGCCAGGTAAATTTGAATATCATCAACCAAGGGTCAACAACCTCCAGCCAGAGGTGGCTACAGGCATCATACCCAGCCTGTGAAGTGAAAAAGCACTGCCGGGACCAGCAGATGGCATAATGGTTACATCACTGGACTCCCATGGTTTGAGTCCTGGACCTGGAGGCTTAAAACTCATGCTGGGTGCATTTTTGTGCATGCCCAAAATCCTGAGAGGAGAATAGAAGAGAAGGGAATGTGGTGTGGTCATCCCCCTGGGGATGATTTCTCACTTCTGGTCTCTGTCTCTCTCACAAGTGCACACAGCCTATAGCAAAAAAAAAAAAAAAAAAAAAAAACTCTCTCAAAAACAAAAACAAAACAGAAAAGGCTCTGCCTATCCCAGTGTCATCCGTTCACACTAGCCCAACAACTTCTGAATGATGAAGAATCATCCTGCTCTCCCAGGACAAACTCTACCTCCTTCAGTGTTACCGCAACACCACAGACATTGGGCTAGGACAGAGTACAGGCAGGAGTTAGAGGGTGAGTCGATGAATGGAATATCTACTTGTGTGGAAACTCCAACAGACACAGGTAGAAAATGAGAGAAAAGTCACAGAAGTCACAGCCCCTTTAAAGAGGTCTTTTCTCAACTTTCTGCTTCTGTCCCAGAATCCACACTCATATCCAATACAGGTCCCTAAAGAAGGATCCTGGCCCCTGCTTTTCAGGTTCGGCAGCAGAGAGTCAGCCCAAAGTCCTTATTTTGTGCTAGAGCTTGGAAGATGGATGAACTGGCCGATCTAGTTGTTGCCCCATGGGTATATTATCGCCTCCAGTGAATACTCAGCATTCAACAGGTACAAATACATGGATGCACGCTCCACGGGTAGATCTCGACTAATAATAACATAAGGATCTTGACCTAGAAGCTATTGTTCTTTTCCACTGGTGACAAATAAGATGAACTTCTCCCCCTGCTCATTAATATGCTAGAATACCTTCCAATCTCAAGGCAGGCCAGACCTCCAACATTTTGGACAGACATATGGTAGTCAAAATTTATACTATTTTAACATGGGTGTAAGCCTTCTAGGGAAGGCTCATATTCCTCCTTCTCAGAAAGGCTATGCATGAGGAGTTAAATAAGCACAGAGCATCAATGGTTGGTCTAGCACTTGTGGTATGATAGCTTTAAACTCCGCCTCAGTGTAACTTTGTGCAATATTCCTTCATTACATTTATTCATTTCTTTTTTTTTTTTTGGAGAGGTTTTTGCTATAGGGCGCGTGCGCTCACCAGAAGGACAGAGACAGAGAGACAGAAAGCGAGAAATCACCCTCCAGGGGGGATGGCCATGCCACAATCCCTTCTCCTCCTTTCTCTTCTCGGGATCTTGGGCATGCACACACACATGCCTGGCGTGAGTTTAAGCCATTGGGTTCGGGACTCGAACCACAGTCAACAATGTGGGAGTCCAGCGACATAGCCATTACGCTAACTGCTGGTCCCTACATTTATTCATATCTATAACTCCCTTTACTCAGCCGTATTAGCAAAGAATACTTGGGCCAGTCAGTGGTGTGGTGGTTAAGGCAGGTGGATCCCCCAAGGCTGACTGCACAGTTCAAGTCCCTGACCTGTGGCTTGAGAAACATGCTAGGCATATGTGTGTGCATGTTCAAAAATCTCAAATGTAGAAACGAAGAAGAGCATGCAGCACAACCATCTTTTATGAAGGGTGTTTTCTCTCTTTCTTTTTTTTTTTTTTCCCCAAGGTCTTATTATAGGGCACATGTGCTCACAAGAAAGACACTATCAGAGTGAGAAGCAGGGAGAAAAGTGAGAAATTATCCTTCACGGGGGATAGCCGTGCCACAATCCTTTCTCCTCCTTTCTCCTCTTGGGATTTTGGGCACTCGTGCACATGTGCCCAGTGTCATTTTCAAGCCACTGAGTCTGGGACTCAAACCAAAGAATCAGCCATTTACAATCAATTGCCTTAGCCACCTACCATGCCACCTTCTGCCCACCCCCTTTGTTTAATTTAGAGAGAGAGAGAAGGGGAAAGTAAGAAATCACCCCTAATCTCTCAGGGGGAGTGACCATGCTGCAATCCCTTCTCCATTCTCCACTCCAAATTTTGGGCACACACCCATACTCACACACACACCCATACACACAGACACACACACACATGCCTAGTGTGTTTTCCAAGCTGCTGAGTCTGAGACTCAATCTGTGGAATGGGTCATGTGGGATCCAGTCACCCGAACCACCATGCCATCTGATTGGCCCCTCTATCACTTTTTCTCTTTCTTGCTCTCTCTCCAGAGAGAGTACACATGCTCCCTAGTAAATTAAGGAAAAAGAGAAAAGACTTTATATTTTTACCATTGCATGGCCACCACCTACTATGACATCTGGGAGTCAGCAAGAGTTTAACGATTAAATCTTGTATAATCATTTTTATCTAATGTCTTAGAAGTTACTATACAGATTGCTTAAATGTTTTAATTATTAATAAGAAATAGGTCTTGCATCTTATCTCTATATTTATGTAAAATAAAGAACCTTTTTTTTCCCCCAGAGATACTGTTTATCACTTCTTACAGGCAATCACTGTATATCACAGAACATTCATTCCCAGCATGAATACACTGGATACTAGTCCAGTCAAAGATATTACCACACACACTACCATCAATAGTTAATTTTCCATGTATGGGTCTCTTAAATGTTTCACTTCTTTCTTTTTCCCCTTAATTCCGTGCCTCCCACCCTCTCCCATTTCCCACCCCCCACACACACGCACTGTCTCCAGGATGCACAGTTGCTGTCCACGCTTTTACACCTTACAATCTTTCAGAACAGAATCTCACCTTTCACGAGCTGCCTCCAGCCCACGAAAATACACTACACGTGCCTACTTTAACTTCCCTGCTATGGAAGAAAAAATAATGTCCATATCCCCGAAACTTGTAAATATGTATGGCACACTTAAATGGTGAAAGAGACTTTGCAGATGTAGTGAAGTGCTCAGCCTTGGGTGAATAATCAGAACACCAGAGGCACCAATACAAGGATGCACACTCTGCCAGCAGATCCTGACTTTTGGTAACAAAAGAACCTTGACCTAGAAGCCTTGAAAGGGGGATTATTAATATTCCAGAGTATCTATGTGTGCCTATTTCACCTTATAGGTCCTTGAAAGCATAGAACATTTCCTGACTATGGTCATAGAATGGTCTGACCATGGAAGAAGAGTCAGAAAGTTGCAAGGTGGCTAGCTTTTATTTTCTTTTTATTATGTAATGGTAGGTTTGTTTATTATATTTTGATATTTGTTTTTTCATCTCAATAGATTATTAAAAGATTGGGGCTAGAATTATTCTTTTTTATTCTTTTTATTTTATTTTTTAAAAATGTGTAAATTGTGTAAATAAAAATGTATAAGTGTGTATATGTGTATATAGATACACATATGTGTGTGTGTGTGTATATATATATATATATATGTAATTATCTATGTAGTTTACATTTAATCACTATATATCTTTAAAATGTGCAACATGGTTTTTTCCATCATGAATACAGTGCATATCAGTTAAGACAAAGACATTACCATATACACTATCATCAGCATGTAACTTTTCATTTTTGTGTCAATTACACATGACTAGCTTTGAGACAGAGGAAAGGGCCATATGCAGGCTGCCTCTAGAAGCTGAAAAAAGGCCAGGAAATGGATTCCCTGCAAGACACACAGTCCTACTGATGCCTTGATTTGAGTCCTGTGAGAATCATGTTGACCAAGAAAAATGTAATACAATCAATCTGTGTCATTTTAAGTCACCACATTTATGGAAATTATGGTTATAGCAGCACAAGAAATACCTAGTCCAATACCTAGCCATTCACAAGCTAGAGAAAAGCTCGCTGAGCTTCAATGTCCTCATTTATAAAATACACAGCCCAATGCCTCCCTAAGAGGACTTCTGTGTAGATGAAATGCAATGAAGAATGTGGAATGCTCGATGCAATGCTTGCAGCCTCAAGAATAAGGAGAGCTGTTCACCTGAACTAACTGGAATGATCCCCACTGCCACTGCTACAGTCGTGGCTGTGACAGATGGAAACCCTTCCTCTGCGGCTGCTTGTTAGAGAAGTTGCTTCAACTCCGGTGTGCATAAGTAAGCCAGACTGTCAGGTCTTAGGAATTTCTTGAGAAGCAATGGTAGTCTTCTCAAAAGACCAAGGCTTCTCCCAGCTACCATAGTCACAGTCTCCTTGTACTGGGGAACGAAAGGGCCACCTCTAAGTGTCATTGTGACCTTCCTACTCTTACTTTTCTGCACAAGATGAAGAAAAAGTGAGGTTTGCAGACTACATATTCTCAGACTCAGTTCAACCACATATCATGACTTACTGCTTTGTTTTCAAACAACCATTTCCAATTCTTAGGTTTCAATTAATAGAATACAAATTGTTATCAATTTCCCACAAACAGATGCATAGAGCAGATTTTATTCAGCTCGGTCTTCGCAATTACAACGAGCTTAGGGTGCCGCCTAGTGGGAACGCTTGATAACATCTCCTTTTGTAGAAAAAAACTACCAAGGGAGATGTCAGGAATTCTACAGATGGAACATCCCAAGGTCCTGGTGACAGGCTGCCGACCTTAATGAAATGTATCCCAAGGAAATTCATCTTGAGTGACTACCTCATCTAAGAAAGTGTACTAGCTGAATCAGGATATTTATCCCAACTGGATCTCAAAGAGTGTAACTGGGAGTGTATTTCATTTACTGCAGAATATTTTAGTGAATTTTTCCCTTTATCAACTATTTGAATATTTTTAAATTTTCAGCTTATTCTTTTCTATTATTTTACCTCTCCATCACTAGGATGCTATGCTGAAATGTTTCTATTTCTAGCAAGTTTGACTAATTCTGCTCCAGAGTGGCTCCCTATGCGATTTTCATTTTCTCACATTCTCTTTAGTCCTTTAGAAAGCTTTCCTTATCCTTTATCTCCATTCTTTTACTTCAGCTAGTTTTCTAAAGGTGTCATATTTGGTAACTTCAGTCACCTTATTTTGAAAAAATTTACTTCATATCTTCCTTTGGAAGGGAAATTTGACATTCTGAGAGAGGAGCTTTATTTGAAGAATTTGAAGATAGAAAGCTGCAACCCAGCTAGCGGGAAATGGGGCATTTTTCTATATTGTCAGAACACATAATAGAAACCAGAAAACCTCCTGCATTTTCTACTCTTCATACAGCTCTTCTTCCGGTGCAAGTTCTAAAAAATGGATGCTAGCCAGCCTTCCTCCACTCCATCCTCATCTCTCTACGACAGTAATTTTCTGGCTCCAAACTGACTTCTCTACAGATCATCCTCTGTGCTCCAGCCCTGTAGCAATCATCTGGCACTAGACACTTCAACATTGGTGTTCAAGGGAACCAGCAGTTAACGTAATGGCTGTTGCTGGACTCCCACGTAGTCGACCGCGGTTCGCGTCCCAGACCCGGTGGCTTAAAACTCACGCCGGGCGCATGTGCATGTGTGCCCAAGATCCCAAGAGGAGAATGGAGGAGAAGGGATTGCGGTGTGGCCATTCCCCCTGGGGGGTGATTTCTCGCTTTCTGTCTCTCTGTCTCTCTGTCTGGCTAGCGCACGCGCCCTATAGTGAAAACCTCTCCCCTCCCCCCCACCCAAAAAAAAAAAAAAAAACACCTTTCAATCGTGTTATATCACACCTTTCTTTCATTTACCTTTCCCACTATCTTTAAGTAATACTGGCTAAGTAGGGAATCTCAATTTGATAAAGAGTATTAACAAAAACCTATAGCTAACATCATACTTAATGGTGAAAACTAGAAACTGTCATACTAAGATCAGAAAGAAGGCATTGCATTCTGACCCTATCTTTCAACACTGTACTGAAAGTATTATCATTCTAAGGAACAGAATAATGAGTCCAGAAATAGACATTATATATAGCCAACTGATCTTTGATGAAAGAGTGAAGACCATACAATAGAGAAATGGGTGGGAGGCGCACGCGCCCTAAAAAAAAAAAAAAAAAAAAAACCCCCCCCCAAAAAAAAAAAAAAAAAACCAAACTGATCCTTTTCCTCCCATCCATATCTGCTCCTCCTACATTCTCCCTGATAGAGAATCATATAATCATCTGCCAAGTCATCGGAAAGAGAAATTGGAGGCTATCTATCCTCCCTCCCATCTCTTTGGACTCCCCCAAATCCTATTGCTACTTTCTCGGTTCACCCTTTCGTTATCTTTTGCCATGATGCTACGGCCCTATTGGATCTTCCTTTATTTGGTTTGCTCCTCTCCAATCTATTCTCTTTTTTGTGATAGATTAAACTTTATAAAACGTAAATTGATAACCAAGTTAAAATCCTTCATTGACTCCTCAGTACCTTCAGCATAAGTCCAAACTCCTGCATGAGGACAGTAAAGACCTTCATCATCTAACTCCTAGCATCTCCTCAGCTTCATCCTTTCACTGATCACTTTACACCCAGTGTTCCAACCATCCTAGATACCAGCATTCCCTTCCACACCCCTCTGCCTTAGCTACCACTTAACACTTCCTCAGGCTGATTCCCTCAGTATTCATCTCAGGCAGCAGGTTGGCCAGGAGTTCAGTTGAGGCACCTGAGCAACACTGGACCAAGACCCACATTGCATTGCATTGCATTGCATTGCATTTTTATGTGTCTCTCCACCCGATCTAGATTGCATTGCATTGCATTTTTATGTGTCTCTCCCACCCGATCTAGACTTGTGTTTTGTTTTGTTTTGTTTTGTTTTTTGTTTGTTTGTTTTGTTTTGTTTTTGCTATAGGGCACGTGCGCTCACCAGACAGAGAGAGACAGAGAGATAGAAAGCGAGAAATCACCCCCCCCCGGGGGGGGGATGGCCATGCCACAATCCCTTCTCCTCCATTCTCCTCTCGGGATCTTGGGCATGCACGCACACGCGCCCAATGTGAATTTTAAGCCACTGGGTCTGGGACTCAAACCACGGTCGACTATATGGGAGTCCAGCGACATAGCCATTACACTAACTGCTGGTCCCCCCCATCTAGACTTCTTGAGGGCAGGAATTACTGTTGTTAACTTCTGAAAAACTAATGCTTTACAGAGTGATTGATATATTTGCTGGAAAAATTACAAAATTTCATGACTTCTTACCATGTACCAGGTACCATAAAGATTTTACATACATTGTTATATTTTTTAATTTTAAAAATTTATCTATCTTTTTCATGAGCAACAGATAGAAACAGACAGATGTTCAGAGGAAGAGTACTCCTAATAGGGTTCCAATGTCATGATCAACCCTCAGCCTCAGCCAGCCCCAGATTATGAGAAAGAGCAATCTCATTGTACTGAAAGAGGTCTCTGGATGTGAACCCAGTACCTTTTCATGTGGGTCAGCCTTGCAGTGTATTACATCTGTACCAAAATCCTATTGTTATTAGGTCATTGGGAAAGTCTGTTTTTCTATTCAAAAACTGCATCATGACTTTCCTGATAACCTAATATATTTAATTTTTATATTGAATCTATGAAGGTATTTTTCTATTTTGTAGAGAAATATTTTTTCTATAGGGCACTTGCGCTCACTGGAGACACAGAAAGAAACAGAGAGAGAGAAAGCAAGAAATCACTACCCTCCACCAGGATGGATGGCCACGCCTAAATTCCTTCTCCGTTCTCTTCTCAAGATTTTGGGTGCACACACACACACACACCTGGCATGAGTTTTAATCTTCTGGGTCAGGGACTTGAACTGCAGTTGACTACATAGAAGTCCAGTGACATAACCATACACCATCTGCTGGTCCCTATAAATGTATTTTTTTAAAACTTGTTTTTCAAATGAAGGAAATGAACAAGGCTACCAAAGTTAAACATATTATCTAAACTGACTGGTAGAAGCTATAATGGCCCTTCCAAATCCCTTTTCAAGAAAGGACTTTTTATTTCCTCTGTGTGGACTGCTCTCTGTTGCACTCCTACCACAAGACTATGCCCTTTTCCCAGGGCAGCCACATGCAAAGACTGATTCCCGTGAGGAATCATCTCAGCTCCAATGTCACTTCATAGTTCAAAACCTCCCATCAGATCCAATATGAAGCCTCCTTTGAAGTTTAACTTCTCCTATCCAATCCCCTTCCTACTCTTCCCTTCCCTAAAGGGCTGTTAATGCAAAAGCACTCCTTAATAAACCTCCCATACTCTCATCTCCATTGCTTCCAGGTAATCCAACCTTTAACAACCATAAGCTAGTTAATGACAGAGCCAACACTCAAACCAGAAGGTCTAGCTCAACAGCTGTGCTCTTGACTAGACTACACCACCTCCCATGATAAACAAGCCCTGCTTCTATTCCTGGTACTAAGTATAGGCACTCAACAAATACTTTTCAGTTCACTGTATCACCTGATTGGTTAATGTCATTTGTTCACAGTTCTTGTCCTCAAGAACCTCACAATCTGGCCCATTGTCCACGAAAGGAAAAGCAGATTAGACTTTAAAGCTCACGGTTTTAGGGTCAAGTCAATACTAGGGCCTTTAAGACATTCATAGAAAATAAAATTAAAATATAATTTTTTATCTTGTGGTTATAAAAATTTGAAATCTATACAAAATTTTTTCATAATATTCATGTACTACACTTTTTGAAGACCCTTCGTCATAGATGGTAGATTTAATTACTGCAGACAGTACATAAACATTCTCTTAAGTTTTGATTTTATCAATACTGTTAGCTACCCAACATTTAGCAATGATATTTCTTCTCCTTAAACACCAATCTGATACACATCTTACTTGTTATTTTACAAAATACCTTTAAAGTTATTGAAAAGCAAAACATTTTAAGGAAAGAAGAGAGAAGATGCTTACAAAAGCATCATGATCCTGGGTCTTCCAGGAGTGTCCTTGTCACAAGTTTGACTTCCTTGCTCTTTAAAACCTGCACTGGTGACTGAAAGCACTCTGGCCATCTGAAGTCTTTGGTTATCGCAAACTGCTCTAGATCCTGCCAACAAATCAGGAAAGAAATCACAGTGGAAACAGTTCAAATTCCTTTAAACTTTAGTTTTAATATATAATTTTTGCTACTACAGACACTCCTGTGAAAGAGTTTAAGCTCAATTTTTTTAGCCTCTCCCCTGTCCTGCAGCAGCTACTCTCCCCCAGTGGCGGGAGGTACAGAGCCTTCCCAGGAACTGTGTCAGCAGATGTGGGGTTGGTCTGTCCCTGGCTGGTTTGTATCTGGGGGCATTAGTTCAGTAAGACCATACCTGTAGGGTTTCTGAAGAAATGTCCCTCCTGCCAGAATAAGGAGAGTTGCGTTTAGAAAATCAGTAATAAGTTGAAGTAGATACTGGGTATGTTGTAGCAAGAATATTGTTTCCAGTCTTAAGTATTAGATTGATTAGCTATTGAAGATAAGAATGAGTGGGAAGGCTATACTGGTACTCACTTTGAAAGGATGCTCTGTCAGCTGGTCTGGCATTTTATGCCATTGTGTTATATTGCCATAATAAAACTCTATTTTTTATAAAAATAAAAAATGTATATAATTTTTAACTCTTCTCTTCAATCATAATTAAGAAATAAATACAGAAAGGCTAACATTCAAAATAAATTCTGAGGGATATGTTCTTTTCCAGTGTTTGGGTAAATTGGCATAATCTTTGCATGGGCTTGACAAACATGCTGGGTGTATCTGTGTGCATGTCCTAATTCCCAAAAGGAGGGAGAGATGGAAGAGAAGGGATTGCAGCATGATCGTTTCCCATGGCAGGGGCTTTCTCTCTCTCCTCTCTCTCTCTCTCTCTCTCTCTCTTTCTCACACACACACACACACACACACACAATTGCACATGCCCTGTAGCAAATTTTTTTTTCAAGTGAGCAGAGCTTAAGACACTTGTTGACCTCATTAAGCACAGCAACACATACATAAGCTCTTCAGAAAGTCTGTGGAAAGATGAAACGAAAGTACAAGTTTATTTTGGTACAAAAATGTTTTGAAATCCATGCATAGTTTTTTTCATAGTACATATTTTTCCATGGCTTAATCATACATGTTATCCTCATTAATTTTCCATTTCTAGTTTCATATATATATATATATTATATGTGTGTGTGTGTATATATATTACCCCTATTTCTCATTCTGCCATTTCCCACCCTCCTCCCACACTATCTTAGGTGTCTACAGTTGTTTTCCATTCCTTTTTTCCCCCACATTTTATTGATTCACAAAGTTTCTTAAGTAATCTAACTACTTTCAATGGCAAGTTCAGCTGGTATATACATATCTGTGAATACATGTCTGACTTTAGGTGTGAAACTCTGAGTAGAATAAATATACTATAAAGTAACACCTAGCTGATGCTATAAAGCTTACTATGGTCATTAAAAGGTATTTTTTAATATATTTTTAATTTCAAGAAAAGCAGTTTTAGCTTTAATAAATCAAAGAAATGCTAAGGAACTTTACTTAAAATTTAAAGCCAGGAAAAACAGGTTAGGATTCTGTTCAAATAGTAGGTACATGAACCTACTGGCAGCTCAAAACAGAACAAAAATCCTTAAAACTGGAAAACAAAGCCTAGAAGAAAATCAGCAAGGTTTTGGTCAAAAGTCATAAAATGCTATTTCACCAGTTCAGTCTCATGTACTTAATCTATCTTCTGTTGTGGTCCAATCATCCTGATTAAATTCTGGGATATGATATTCAACTCCAGATGTGTCCCTATGATTAAGTTGGCCATTTTCTTAGTTTTTGAACTCTTATTTCCACGTATCTGTATTTAATTTTCCTGGTATAGCACTCACTTGAGAACTTCTTGGAGATCTGGCCTGGTGTTGAGAAATCCACATTTTCTACACATTATAAATGAACTCAAAAACAAATGAAAAAGAGTATCTGGAAAGTAACAAAAGGAAATAAACTCATTATTTACAAAAGATGTTCGATTAAAATTAACGGCTGACTTCTTATCAGAAACCATATTTACCAAAGGACAGTAGAATGACATATTTTAAATGCTTATAGAAAATAAACTTGCCAAGAGCTTTGTATCTGACAAAACTAATCTTCAAAAAATGAAAGTGAAATTAAGACATTCTCAGATAAACAAAATCGGAGGAGTTTACTGCTAGTAACAATGGCATTAGAAGGCTGAAAGGAGTCCTTGAAGCTGAAATAAAAGAACACTAGACAGTAATATAAATCCACACAAAGTAGTAAAGAATGCCAGTAAAGGTAACTATTTAGGTAACTATAGAATTTGTCCATTCCTACAGCACACACTTACTGAGGACCTTTTATGTACCTCAGGGGATTAGGCAGACTGATGTGTGGCAGCAGGTGGAAACAGAGATGGAGAACTGATTCAATCTTAGAGCAGCTGCTCCAGGAGGCCACTGTGGAGATGCTGGGCTGGAGCCCTAGAGACATTAGGGGCTTGGCATTACGACCAAAAGAGGCGTAAGGATTGAAAAGAGGAACTGACCCTTGAAAGAGAGAATGTGGAGAAGAGGGGCAAAAGTTTGAATCTTGGGAACAGTAATCATTCTTTAAGTCAAATTCTTATTAAAGTTTTGCTATTGAGCATTTTAAACGAGGAAGTTGAGTAAATAAGATACTTCCTAAGTGAGCTCCATGGTGCAGTTGCAATGTGCTTCTCAAGGGAAGCTGGATCCCACATGGGGACTCAGTTTTGAAACTCCCTCCTGGTCAGCCTGAAATCAGCCAAGTACGTGTCCATGTGTCCCAGACCTAACAGCTTGGAGGATTGGAGGAGGTAGACTGTGATATGCCAAACTGTGTGGAGGGTACTTAACCTCTCTCTCTCACTTTCACATGTGTGCACACATGCTATGAAAATAAATAGAAACATTTATAGAAAGGGAAAAAAAGAAGATAATATTTATATATTATATTTTTTTGTTCATCGCTCTTATTTTTTCAGTTTTATTTGTAAGGTAAGTGCATAATTCAATAAGGTTAAATCTTAATTGATGGGCATATAATGTATATTTTTTCAGAATAAAAGAGTTGAAGGATGAAGCTATCAATAGATAGGAGCTATAAACTATTGAAATTAAGTTTGTGTTAATCCAAACAAGTTTGTTATAAATCATGGTGTTAATTATCATCCCTAAGACAAATTATAAGAAAATAACTAAGAAATATGTCATCAAATTTAATGGCAGTTTTTCCTATGGCATATTTTTTTGTTTGTATGTCTTGTTGTTTTTTGTTTAAAATAAGACATTTAGAGGACTAGCCGATGACATAATGGTTACGTTGCTGGACTACCACATAGTCAACCATGGTTCAAGTCCTGGACCTGGTGGCTTAAACTCGTGCCAGGCACATGTGTGTGTGCTCAAGATCCTGAGAAGAGAATGGAGGAGAAGGAATTGAGGCATGGCCATTCCACCTGGGTGGTAATTTCTCGCTTTCTGTCTCTCTGTCTCTCTCTGTCTTTCTGGCGAGCGCACACATTCTATAGCAAAAATCTCTCTCAAAAAATAAATTAATTAATTATTAAGATATTTTGAATATTACATATATTTTAATATTGTAACCCATCCTTGTGCTTGTTATTGTTGTTTCTTATAGTAGTTATAGTAGTTGTTACTTATTTAATGACTTCTCTAAACTAATTTGTAAGTCCGCACCCTTCATTATATGTGTCCTTTGCAATTTCTGTTTCATTAGTGGTCAGTTAAGTTAAACAAAACTAAATTAAATGGTAACCAGAATAGATCTATTTAACACAAAAGAAGAAAGTAATGAAGGAATTGAGAAACAAAATAGACACAAGACATCGTTCCTAGTCTGCTCCTGCAACTATAACAAAATACACAGACTGGGTAATTTATAAACAATGAATATTTATTTCTCACAGTTCTGGAGACTGGGAAGTCCAAGATCATGGCACTAGTGGACTTACTGTCTGTTGATGTCATTTTCCTGTGATGTCCTCACAGAAAATGTGATGGCAGAAAAGGCAAATTCCAAGTCCTTACATAGCAAAAGAGTTGCAAGGACCAGGCGGCAATCTGAAGCCTCTTTTAAAGAACACTAATCTCATTCACAAGGATGAAGCCTTTATAACTAGACCACTTCCCAAAAGACTGCTGCCTAATACTACTAGAATAGAGATAATGTTTCAGCATGCATTTCAGAGGGACACAAATGTTCAAACCACAGATGAATATAGAAAACAAAAAGTCAAAATGACAGGTAAAGCAATATTGTTAAAAGTTACTGAATTAATTTCTCCAGGTAAAAGGCAGAGATTAGGGCCAGCAGATGGCATAGCAATTACATCATTGAACTGCCACATGGCTGACGATGGTTCAAATCCAAGACTTGGTGGCTTGAAACTCACACTATGCTCATGTGAGGAGAATGGAGAAGGGATTATGGAATGACCAGCTCCCCTGGGAGTGATTGCTCATTTCCCTCTCACTGTCTCTCTCTCTCTCTCCCTAGTGAACACACACACCTTAAGGCAAAAATCTCTAAAATAAAAAATAAATAATAAACAAGCAAGTAAATAAATAAAAGGCAGAGATTGGCAGGTATACTAAGAAAAGCATGATTCAGCCCAACCTGCAGCCTATTGGTTAAGGCAGCTGGATCCCAGATGGCCCACTGTGCAGTTCAATGTCTGGACATGTTGAATTTGAAACATGCTAGATGCATGTGCATGTGTGCTCAAAGTCCTGAGGGAGTAAGAGGTGGATGAGAAGGGATTACAGTATAACATTAATCCCCGTGGAAGATGCTTGCACTCTCTCTCTCTCTCTCTCTCTCTCTCTCTCTCTCTCTGTCCCAAGCACATGTGCCCTCTGGCAAATTTTTTAAAATATTTTTTAATCGTAAAAAATAAGTAAATAAAGCATGATCTAAGTATATTAAGTATACAAGAGACTTTAAATTCAAGCACAGATATAGGTTGAGAGTAAAACATGGAAAGAAGTATTTTATTGCAAACTATACCCCCCCAAGATAAATGATATTGAAGTGAGAGTAAAAAAAATAGAAAAAATATCCAACTTTCAGTTGACTAGAGCTTGAGACAGTATATCCATAATCAATGAGACCTCGTTTATTAAACTTTAACTCAATACTGAGCTCAAATCTCAGGTTATAATAGATGCTTAGTAAATGATTGACTACATTAATAAATTTATGAATGAACTGTGAACTAGTCTTACAGAAGTGACAGCTGAAGCTATCATTTAAAATAAGATCTTAGGAGAGGACAGAAAGAAGAAACAACAAATAACTAAATCATGGAAATGTGGAAAAGATTCATATTTATGAGGCAAGAAAAACAAAAGCAAGAGACAAGATTAAGGAAAAACAGGGAAGTACTGGAGAGCAAAAAGCTGTGGACTTTTAAAATTAGAGTGCAGGATACACACATCTATTGGCTTAATAGGAAGAATACATATAATTTTTAAGCACATTTGGTTTACACGCACACTGTATATTTGTGTGTTTGAATAAAAACATATCATCAAAATAAAGTTTAAAATATAAACTGTCATTTTTCCTGGCTGCTGAAAGTGAACAGTTAATCCTCCTGATATCATAAATAAATACTGTATACATAACCTTCACTATCAAGTGAATACTATTGATAGACTAGTTCAGGAGAATCCATCATAGTCTGAAGCATTTCCCACTTGCTCAGTGTTTGTCCATCTCTTCTCTAAATAACCACTCTATTCCTCTGCCCTCTCTGTGCTCCCTTAAAGTATACTAAGTCTTTTTGTTCTGAAAAATAGCTCAAGTGTCTTGTACATATTGCAATAAAACTTCTCATAACCCAAGAACAAATAGATAAAATGTGAATTTAAAGTTAGAGGAGGATGTTAGCCTATTTTAAAAAATACATTCTCAAATGGAAGCATTAATTCTTTCTTAAACTGAGGAGACAGGAGAAAGAAAGTGGAGAGATGAAATAGAAATTGACTAACATTTCATCGATCTATACCCTAGGGGTATAATGTAATAGTATCAAGATATCCTTACTAGTTTTAGCTTCTCTCTCTTTCCTCCTCCTCCTCCTCCTCCTCCTCCTCCTCCTCCTTTCTTTCTTTCTTTCTTGCTAGGCCTGCTAACTTCAATACATTATCCAATTTGTTTTAGTAAGACACATACCATTGTGGTATAAACCATTTTCTTCTCCAATTTCTACTAAACACATCAGTGCTCAGACTATGTTTGCTAAAGAGAAAATATTGCAGTTCAGATTTAATTATTTTCAGTTGTTCAGTGAATATCTATTATTTTAATATCTATTATTTTATGTCATGATTTTAGGTTTTAGGAAGTCAAAATCTATTCTTTCTTCTTCAGGTCGGGTCATTTCAATTACATTTAGCAAAATCTCTTCTTGTCTCTGTTTAGGAGTGTCCATGCTTATGAGCCAAGTTTATAAGCCAAGCTTAATCAATCAAATATTCTGGCTCTGAAATTTGACTTGAGTCAAAAACCTTGCTCCTTGCTTGAAATATCAGTAATTTGTCCTTCCTATATATAGTTGGTTACACAGAAAAAAGAGTCTGTTAAATCTGATTACCGTGAGTCCCATAGCCTCCCTATTTTACGACCTTTCTCAAGTTGCCTTTTAAGGATTTCCTTTGATTCTGAAACTACAGAAATCACATCCAATAACTCCAAAATAATCTCTCCAGTTATCTTAAATGTGCTTCTTACAACTAAAAGGGGAGAAAACTGACATATTTTAAAACATTTTATTTAAAAATACAAATATGAGCAGACTAAATTATCCAGCATTGCCCAGACTGAGGCCCACAACTAAGGTGACCCTGTAAAGTAGTGTCACTGATTTTTAACAAACATCCCAGAATTTATAACTTTCAAACATAAGATTTTCCATTCTAAGGATGCTTTGCTGGAAACACTGTTAGAAGTTTGATTAATACTCATATTCTTTGTAATAAATTTCAATCCAAGAATGGTATACTTTTACACTGTTCTCTCATTTGTTTCACCTTTTCCTTTTTTCAGTGGAGGGGCAGGTTCACCTCTAAGTATTTCTATTTAAGGGTGAAATACAATCTTTTGTAAAAATTTACTTTATTTTAGCTTTTTTATTTTAGAGAGATTGTTGCTATAGGGAGCATACACACACCAGAGAGACAGGGAGAGACAGAAAATAGAAAACAACAAATCACTACACAGGGGGGATGGTCATGCCACAATCTCTTCTCCTCCATTCTCCTCACAGGATTGTGCACACGCGCGCGCGCACACACACACACACACACACACACACAAACACACACACACACACACGCCTGACATGAGTTTTAAGTTGCTGGGTCTGGGACTCAAACATCGGTCAACTACATGGGAGTCCAGTGACGCCATTTGTCAGTTCCTTATTTTAGTATTTTACCCTCTTACTAGTTCAGATCATAGCATTATCTGCATATTCATCTTTAGTGAGGGGTTGGCCTTGCCCAGGACTAACCAATAGAAATATAATGTGAGCCATAAATTTTCTAATAATCAGATTTTTGAAAAGTTAAAAGAGACATGCAAAATAAATTTTAATAATATATGTAGTTTAACCTTGTTCATCTAGAATAGTATTTGAACATGTAATCAATGTAAAATTAATGAAATATTTTATAGTTTTTTGTATACTAAATCATCCAAATCTAATGTACATTTTATACTTAGAGTGATATCAAGTCAGATGAAAATCTTGTTAGAAATACTTGGGACTAGATTTCATGAATTTTTTTTTTTAATTTATTATTTTTTTTTAGAGGTTTTTCACTGTAGGGCGCGTGCGCTCGCCAGACAGACAGAGAGAGACATAGAGACAGAAAGCGAGAAATCACCCCCCAGGGGGGATGGTCACACCACAATCCCTTCTCCTCCATTCTCCTCTCGGGATCTTGGGCACGCACGCACACGCACCCGGCATGAGTTTTAAGCCACCGGGTCCGGGACACGAACCGCGGTCGACTACGTGGGAGTCCAGCGACATAGCCATTACGCTAACTGCTGGTTCCCTAGATTTCATGAATTTTATAGTTGAAAAAATACACTTACATAGCCACGTTGTAGCAAATATATCTAAAGTTTTTCTTTTTTTCTTTTTTTTCTATTTCTTTTATATATTTAATCATGTTACTTAGCTTACAAAGTGAATATTCCAACATGTATATATTTTTCACCAGTACAGTTCACCATACTAAAAAGTTATCTTCAATACATAATAATCCATATTTTTGTCCTATAAATGCTTTGCCTCTCTATTTTTCTCCTTAATGTCCTTCCTCACACTCTAGTCTCTCACCTGCCCATTTGTCACACTGTATCTGGTATTCACAATCATTTACTTAGTTTCTATGGCCTTTAGTCATTCAGTTTTGTCCATAGAGTGCAGACACTTGGTATATATTAAGTGGAGACATACAATGTCTCTCCTTCATTGCCTGGCTTGCTTTGCTCAGCAGTAAATCTTCCATATTTATCCACTTTCTGTCAAAAGCCAAGATCTTGTTGTTTTTTATGGCTGAGTAGTATTCCATAGAGTATATGTGCCACAGTTTTTCAATCCATTCATTTGTTCATGGGCATTTGGGTTGGTTCCATGTCTTGGCAATTGTGAATAATGCCACAATAAACATGGATGTGCAAGCACTTTTCTGATTAAGAATTCTTCTGTCCTTTGGGTAGATACCAACAAGCAGGATTGCTGTATCATATGAAAGTTCAATTTGTAGGTCTTTGAGGAATCTCCAAATTGTTCTCCAGAGTGGCTGGACCAATTTACATTCCCACCAGAAATGTAGGAGAGTTCCCCTTTCACCACACTTTCGTCAGTACTTAATTATTTTCTGTTTTTTGGTTTTTTTTTTTTTTTTTAATCTTAGTCATTCTGACTGGGGTTAGGTGGTATCTCATCGTGGTTTTGATCTGCATCTC
This sequence comes from Tupaia belangeri chinensis, assembly GCF_000334495.1. NCBI lineage: Eukaryota > Metazoa > Chordata > Mammalia > Scandentia > Tupaiidae > Tupaia > Tupaia belangeri. Next base: position 2,886,738 of record NW_006206301.1, on the reverse strand, counting down.
CCTTACAATGAGGGACAATGAGCATTTTTTCATATGCCTTTTTGCTATTTATATGTCTTCCTTAGAGAGTGTTTTTGTTTTTTGTTTTTTTCTTTTTTTTCCAGCTGATTCTCCCATCTTTTAATAGGGTTAATCATCTTTTTTCAGGACAGCTGTTTGAATTCTTTGTGTACTCTGGTTATCAGTCCCTAATCTGACACATAGTTTTCAAAAATATTTTCTCATTCTGAGGGCTGTCTATTCACACTAGTCACTGTGTCTTTTGTCAAGCAGAAATTTCTTAATCTGATGTAATCCCACTTGTCTATTTTTGGGATTATTGACTGTGCTTTGGGGGTCTTATTTAAGAAGTCTTTGCTTACCTCAATGTCTCCCAGAGTTTCCCCAGTGTTTGACCCATTTGCTTTCTTTCCATCTTCTTCTTATGTGCACTAATTGTTATTAACTTCCCTCTTATGACTGCTTTTGGAGTGCTCCAAAGATTATGGAAATTTGTGTCCTCATTGTCATTGGTTCCCAAGAATCTTTTTATTTCAGTCTTAATTTCTTCAGTAGTTGTGAAGTCATTCAGGAGTAGGCCATTTAGTTTCCATGTATTTGTGAATTTTTGAGGATTTCTCTTGAAATTAAAAATCAAGTTTAATTCCATCATAGTTGGAGAAGATGCTGGATATAGTTTGAATCTGTAGAGGCTTGCTTTGTGCCCTATCATGTGGCCAATATTTGAAAAGTTTCCATGTGGGGATGAGAAAAATGTATATCTAGTGGTTTCTAGAAGTTTCTATAGATGTCTGTTATGGTATCATAACATTTGATTTATGGTATCATTTAGCTCCTTTTCTTCTTTACTTATTTTCTGTCTGGATGATCTGTCCAGCAGAGATAGCGGGGTGTTGAGGTCTTCAACAATTAGTGTGTTGCATCCTATCTCTCCTTTTAGCTCTAACAGTCTTCCCTTCACATATTTTGGTGCTCCTGTGTTAGGTGCATAGATATTTATTTGCATTATATCTTCTTGATGGATTAACCCTTTTACTATAATATAGTGTCTTTCTTTGTCTCTTCAAACAGTTTTTGTTATAAAGCCTATCTTGTCAGAAGTTGGTATCACTACTCCAGCTTTTTTTGTTGTTGTTGTTCCCATTTGCATGGAAAATCTATTTCCAACCCTTCACTTTTAGTCTATTTGTGTCTTTATCTATGAGATGCATTTCTTGTAGGCAACAGATAGAGAGTTTCTGTTTTTTTTATCCATTCAACCAGTCTGTATCTCTTGATGGGAGAATTTAATCCATTAACATTCAATGTTATTATCAATATTTCTGGAATTGTCCCTACCTTTAAGTTGGCCATTGTCTTGGTTGTCTCTCTGTTTCTGGCTGTTCATTCTTAGTTTTCCTGGAACAGGACTCTCTTCAAAGTTTCTTGAAGAGCTGGTCTGGTGTTGGCAAATTCTTTCAGATTTTGCTTGAGAAAATTTTAATCTTTTTTTTTTCCATATGAAGTATAATCTTGCTGGATATAATAATCTTGGTTGGAATTGTTTCTCTCTAAATACTTTCGATATATGTCCCCATTCTTTCCTTTCTTGCATTGTTGCTGTTGAAAGGTCCAGAGTTAGCCTAATGGGATGACCTTTAAAAGTCATTTCTCTCTTGCCAGTTTTAGTATCTTGTCTTTAACTGTGGGCTTGGCCAGTCTGGCTAAGATGTGCCTCGGAGAAGATCTTCTTGGGTTGATTCTATTCAGAGTCCTCTGTATTTCTTGGGTCTGGATGTGTGAGTGCTTCTCTAGACTTGGGAAGTTTTCTTCCAGGATTTTATGGAATAGATTTTCCATGCCCTTATTAGTTTCTTCACCTTCTTGGGATACCAATTATTCAGATGTCTGGATGTTTAATAGAGTCTAGTATTTCTCATATATTATTCTCATTTTTTTTAATTTTTTTCCCTATCTTTTTGGTGTTTTTTTCTGAGTCAGAGGTTTTATCTTCTATGTCAGAGATTCGATCTTCAGTATGATCTAATTGACGTTTTTTTTTGAGAGAGAGATTTTTGCTAGAGGGCGCGTGCGCTCGCCAGACAGACAGAGACATAGAGACAGAAAGCGAGAAATCACCCCCCAGGGGGGATGGTCACGCCGCAATCCCTTCTCTTTTTTTTTTTTTTTGGAGAGATTTTCACTGTAGGGCGCGTGCGCTCGCCAGACAGACAGAGAGAGACATAGAGACAGAAAGCGAGAAATCACCCCCCAGGGGGGATGGTCACGCCGCAATCCCTTCTCCTCCATTCTCCTCTCGGGATCTTGGGCACGCACGCACACGCGCCCGGCGTGAGTTTTAAGCCACCGGGTCCGGGAAGCGAACCACGGTTGACTACGTGGGAGTCCAGCGACATAGCCATTATGCTAACTGCTGGTTCCCTGATCTAATTGACTTTTAATACTTTCAAGAGAGTTTTTGATTTTCTGTATTACAGACTTCATCTCTAATAGTTCCATCTGATTCTTTCTTAGGTTGTCCATTTCTTCTTTCATATTGTGGAAGGACTTCCTAATCTCCTGTAGCTCTTTGTCTCTTTTCTGTTCCTACTCATAGTATTTTGTCACCATGAATGTTTTAAATTCTTTCTCTGACATTTTGGTAACATCTTCTGTTTATTTCAAGAGAAGGAAGGGAGTTATGTTCTTTTGATGCAGACATATTTCCTGGTTTATTCAGACCTGAGGCTCTTCAACTTCTAGCCATGGGGAGAGGTATGCACTTTTGGATACCTTTCTGAAGAATGTTTCTTTGACTGGGAAAAAGTGTGCTTCCCTTTTACTGTGGACTAATGTGTGCCAAAGTCTCTCTTCTGCTGTGTTTTGCGATGCGATCTACACAGCAGGAGTCTTCTATTCAGGAGTCTGAAGAGCAGTCTTTCCTTTTTCCGCAGGTGGTTAAATAAAAGAGAGGATCCCAGGGAGCCTCACAATACCAGGGTATTTGAAAACTGTGATTCTAGACCTGTGTAGCTCCTTATAGTGTGTGGAGGATAAGCAGGAGATGACGATATAAGAAAAAAGAGAAAAGAGTATGGAAGAGAATAAAGGAAAAAAATCTCTTGAAAAAAAAAAACAGAAGATGTTACAAATATGTCAGAGAAAGAATTTAGAACGTTCATGGTGACAAAATTCTGTGATTTAGACAGGGGTCTGTAGATAGAGGTGGGGTCTGCTGTAGAGCTGGGGGCAGTCCTGTGTGATAAGGAGAAGTGGGAAATTAACAAAAGAAAGAAGAGAAGAGAGAAAAAAAAAAAAAAAGCCTACCTTGCTGACAAAAAAAAGAAGGTCGCTGGGGTTGGGGGAGCCAAAGCTGGAGCTAAGGCAGGGGTCCCTGCCTCAGTGTTCCTTAGGACAGGGATCTGGAGATGGAGGTGGGATCTGCTGTAGAGCTGGCGGAGTCCTTGCTGACAGCGAAAGAGGGTCACTGGGGTTGGGGGAGCCAGAGCTGGAGCTTAGGCAGGGGACCCTGCCTCAGTGTCCCTTAGGCCAGGAGTCTGGAGATGGAGCTATATCTAAAGTTTTCTACCAAACAAGTATTGATTTAAATTTAAGTTAATTAAAATTAAGTGAGATTAAAAAAATCAGTTCCTCAATAATACTAGCTATATGTAAGTATTCATTCCATGGGACAAGTGGATACTCTCTAGACTCTATAGGTCTAACAGAACTGGTTACAGATGTGTGTTTAACTAGGGTAAGAGAGACATTCAAAAATCTCTCAGATCTCACTCATGATGTTTCAACCTTTGTTTGTTTGTTGTTTGATTTTGTTTCAGGTTTTTACCATAAGACACATGTGCTTGGAGAGAGGGGAAGTGAGAAATCACCCCCAGGCAGGATGGCCATGCCAAAATCCCTTCTCCTCCTTTCTCCTCCTGGGATTTTGGGTATGCATACATATGTGCCCAGTGTGATTTTCAAGCCATGTGGGAGTCCAGTACCTTAAACACCATACCACCTGCCAGCCCCATGTTTTGACATTTTAATATTTCACAATAACTTTAGTTATTGGAAGATACAAGGGTTTCTGCTTAAAGTATATTGAGTGTCAATAAACTGTGGGTTTACAATTTGCATCAAATTTGGAAAATGGTGAGCCACTATGTCTTCAAAGGTTCCTTTCTGTCCAAATTTCCCCCAACCCATCTACCCAACCCACAACCAACATTCCAGGAATCCAGATTCTTGTATGTTAGACAGCTTATTATGGTCCCATAGCTTCTCTGTTCTCTGTTTTTCAGTCTTTTTTTTTTTTGCACCTTGTTATATTTAGCATAGTTTCTGTTGCTTTGTCAAGCTTCATTCATCAGTCCTGCTGCAGAATCTGATACTATCTTAATATTATTTATTGTATTTTATATTTTATTTATTTTAGGTCATATATTTTTCATCTTTAGAATTTCAGTTTGGGTCTTTTTATATTTTCCATTTTCTCTGTATCATAATTGTACTTTCCTCTGCTTTCTTGAACATATGGAATATATTTATTACAGCTGCTTTAATGAGCATATGAAGTAAATTTATAATAGCTGTTTTAACATTCTTGCCTTCTGTCATCTATGTCCTTTATGTTTCTGATTTAATTTTTCTCCTGATTATGGATTATATTTTCCTGCTTTTTTGCATGCCTGAAAGTTTGTGACCAGATGCTGGACTCTGTAAATTTTATGTTATTAGGTGCCTGAGTTTTGTTGTAGTTGTTTGGTTATTGTTACTTGATGGTTTTTACATTCCTTTAAGTATTTATGGGTTTTGTTCTGGGATGCAGTTTAATCACTTGGAATCATTCAATCCTCTTGAGACTAGCTTTAAGCTTTTGGTGTAGTCTCAGAATAGCTTTTAGTCCAGGTATAATTTGATTCCACTACTAATACCTTTCTCAGGACTCAAGTCAAACTGGAGTCAAACTACTCCAGGCCCTAAAGAACAGCCTTAGGAATTCAACTGTCTACATATTTCCAGAGAGTCTTGGCCTCAGCAGTTTCCTCATCCATGTATGTAGTTCTCAGTCAAGGACTTAAAGAAACTCCTCTGTTAATTTCCAGTCTTTATGTTCTCTCCCCACCCCCCTCCCTATCTCACTTACTCTCTCTTTCTATCTTAGTCTCTTTGGCTTGCCATAACAAAATACCACAAAAATGAGTTGCTTATAAACATTGGAAGTTTCTCACCATTTTAGAGGCTGAGAAGTCCAAGATGGAGGCACCAGCAGATTCAGTGTCTGGTGAGGGCTCACTCCTTGGTTCATAGGTCGTGCCTTCTCACTGTGTCCTCCTGTGGTGGAGGTTATCAATGAGCTCCCTTAAGCTATTCTATGAGAGCACTATTATCATTCATGAGATGCTGCACTCATGACCTAACCTCCTGCCAGAGGCCTCGCCTGCTAATGCCATTACTTTGTGAGTTAAGATTTCAACATGAGTTCAGAGAGATGCAACCATTCAGACCATAACTCAGCCCACCTTCATGAGAGCGTTTCTCTTTCTTTCTCTAGCAACTTTGCTTTCCAGGACTCTTCACAAACTTTCTCAACTCAAAATACTCTGTTTGGGTTCCCTTCCCTGTGAAGCAGTGAGCAGAATGCTGGAAAGGCTCATGTATTAATTTCCCTTCTCTCAGCAATTGCCATCCAGTTTGGAGTGTTGTCCAGGAAAAAAAAAAAAAAAAAAAAAAAAAACTTGTTGTTCTAATTTCCTTTATGATAAGAGACGTTGAGCATATTTTCATATGCTTTTTGGTTGGTTGTATATCATCCTTGGAAAGTTGTCTGTTGAGCTCACTTTCCCATCTTTTAATTTTTTTTTTATGGGTAAGCTGTTGAGTTCTTTGTATATTCTGGTTATCAATCCCTATCTGAGGTATAGTTTGCAAATATATTCTCACACTCTGAGGTTGTCTCCTCACTCTAGTTAGTTTCTTTAGTTGTACAGAAGCTTTTTAGCTTAATGTAATTCCACTCATCTATTTTGGGGACTATTGTCTATACTTTGGGGGTCTTCTTTAAGAAGTCTTTGCCTACTGCAAGGTATCCAAGTTTTCCTTGTGTTTTCCACAGTAGTTTTATAGCTTGAGGTTTTATATTTAGATCCTTAATCCATTTTGAGTTGACTTTTGTTAGTGGTGAGAGAGAGAGGAGTCCAGTTTCATTCTTCCACAGGTGGATATCATTTGCTGAAGAGATTTTCTCTTATCATAAGGAAAATACAAATCAAAACCACAATGAGATACCACGTAACCCCAGTAAGAATAGCTAAAATGAAAAAAAATGAAGAATGACATGTGGGGGTGGTGGTGTGGGAAAAGAGAACTCTCCTACACTGTTGGTAGGAGTGTAGATCAGTACAATCACTATGGAGAGTGATATGGAGATTTCTCAGAAACCTACAAATAGAACTTCCATACAATCCAGTAATTCCACTCTTACATATTTACCCAAAGGATAGGAAGACCCTCAATAAGAAAAACACACATCCATGTTTATTGCAGAATTATTTATAATTGCCAGGACATGGAACCAACCAAAATGCCCCAAAATAGACAAGTGGATTGAAAAAATGTGGCATATGTACTCTATAGAATAGTACTCAGCCATAAAATAACAATGAGCCCCTGACACCTGATACAAAGTGGATGGAATATAGAAGACAATGCTAAGCAAAGCAAGCCAGACTACGAAAAACAAGACTTTGTATGTCCCCATTCAATATATACTGATTGTCTGCACTCTATAGCAGAAACGGAAAGATTGGAAGATATAAAAGCAGACAGGGGAACTGTGGATAGTAGAGATAGTAAAGATAGGAGTAATAGGGGGATGGGTAATAGGGGGAGGAAGAGGAACAGGGGAAAAAAACAACATGTTTAATACACACAAAAATGAAATTATTTGCTGATGATAATATATATGGTAATGTCTTTGTCTTGACTAATATGCACTGTATTTGCACTGGGAAAAGCCATGTTGTACCCTATAAAGATATAATAATTAAATATAAATAATAAATATATATATTATACATACTAAAATAAAAAGCTGTTGGTCTATATATTTTGTCCAGCTTTCTAGTTGTTTAAAGGGAGAAGGTAAATTCAGTTCCTTTTATTCTATAATATCATTGCCTGAAAGATAAAAACTTAATTGCTATTCATTTCATAAATATTGATTTAATGCCTACTGTGTATGAGAAATGGTGCAGAGCACTGGGGTAGATTATTGAACTAAATAAAATACATTCCCTACCCTTGTGGTTACCACAGCCTAGAAGGGAAAAACAATAACAATTAAGTAATCATTCAGGTAAATACATAATGTAAACCATGGTAGGTGACAGAGAAAGAAGAATGCTACGAAAGCATTTAATGGATTGATTTTGTCTGGAGAGGCAAGAAAAGTTTCCCTAAACAAGTGACTCTAATTAAGATGCTAAAAATATGTAAGATTTGATACCAGTGTTATGCAGAGTAGGAAGACTACCAAGAATAATTGCATGGGCAAAGGCCTATGGTGGGATGGAACAACTGAGAGAAAATCCACTGCTTAGATTTTTCAAAGAAACTGTAAGCAAAATCTCAGAGAGTTTATGGCATGTGTTAGTGGCAGAGCAGGTCCTGAAATAAAGGACTTTTAGCCTTCAGGTCTAGTGCCCTTTCAGCCCATTATGTTGCTAGACGTACATAGAGAATACTAGAACATTTCATGTCATGATATTTCTCATTTTATGGCTCATGAAATATTATAGGCAATACACAATTTTAAAATTTATTTTTATTTACAAATAAATCTGTTCAAAATTTTATTCAAGGTACACTTTTAATTGTCAATATGCTAGTGTATTTATTTACAAGGAGTGTGCTAGAAAGTATAAATAAATGTACAAGAGAGCACAAAACAGAAAAGAAAGAACACTCACATATTTAGCACACTGAAGACCAATCAGCATTGTAATGGCCTGGGAGTGTTAATGTGGCTCCCTAACTGGCTAAATTACACCCAGGAGATTCTCAGCTCAGCAGTCTAAGCTGTTAGTGCTTTCAGACATTTGGGGAAATGCATCCATTGCCCCATTCCAAGCTTAATTGACATAATAAATGTCAATTACAGCTCCTTCAAGATTTTAAACTGCAAAACTCAAGTGAAACTATTTACGTATAAATGCATACAAGACTTCACTCCAAGAAGACTCCCTTAAAAGAGACAGAGAGTATTTACATTTACCATTCATGAAGTGAATATGCACGGGAAACAAACACAAAGACACCAGCAAACTTGCACATGCCTATTTTCTCCAGCTAGCCTAAACATATCACTCTTTATTTTATTTTATTTTTTTGGAGAGGTTTTTGCCATAGGGTGCGTGCGCTCACCACACAGAGAAAGACAGAGAGACAGAAAGTGAGAAATCACCCCCCAGGGGGGATGGCCATGCTGCAATCCCTTCTCCTCCATTCTCCTCTTGGGATCTTGGGCACGCACGCACATGCGTCCTGAGTGAGTTTTAAGCCACCAGGTCCGGGATCCAAACCGCGGTCGACTACATAGGAGTCCAGCGACATAGCTATTAACGCTAACTGCTGGTCCCCATATCACTCTTAAGTGGCTTATAAGTTGTTATATGTGAGTAGAATTCCATTTTCTTTCAACAAGGATATAGAGAGCACCAAGTATTGGGTTGTCAGAAATGTCATGATGCATTTTTGCATGGTTTTGCAAAAATGCATCATGACATTTCCGACAACCAATACGTACAAGGACCTGCAACACAGTAATGAGCAGGTTGGACAGACTTACCCCTATTTCCCCCTCTAAGATTCTGCCAGGAAGTCCCTTTTTTTTTTTTTTTGAGAGGCTTTTTGCTATAGGGCGCGTGCGCTCGCCAGACACACACAGAGAGACAGAGAGACAGAAAGCAAGAAATCACCCTCTATGGGGGATGGTCCTGCCGCAATCCCTTCTCCTCCATTCTCCTCTCGGGATCTTGGTCATGCATGCACACGCGCCCGGTGTGAGTTTTTTAAGCCACCGGGTCCTAAACTTGAACTGAGGTCGACTACATGGGAGTCCAGCGACATAGCCATTATGCTAACTGCTAGTTTTCAGGAAGCCCTTTTTCATCCCTGATTCTATATCTACACGTAACTCCTTTTCAAATGTTTACTTATGAGGCTTAAAAGATAATTATTCATTCAGTATAAATATATAACAGCAACTGAACTTTGTAAAACACCTTTTTAAGTCTCATCAACTAGTGGGAAAAATCTTCATTTTAGTTTAAGTAGCCCAAGTTGCCAATTGTTTGATGTCATCATCATCTTCTTCTGCTCTCCTGGAAGATGCTGCAATATAAAATGAAAAAAGAACAATTGGTGACAATCACAGAACCAGCAGAGAAAACAGGTATGAAATACATATATAACAATATGCTTATTGAGGAAATTAAAAATAAATGCTAAAAGAGATGGGCCCGGCTAAATTTTGGAGGCAGCCATCCTACCGCAGGTAGCTGAGTTGGGCAACAGACCTGGCTGGGATCGGCGTGCAGTGGAGGGCAAGCTTGGCTTTCTGTCTGGCTGTGCTGGGAGAGAGGAGGAAGGCACATTCGGAAGTCGGATATTTGTCATCTTTTTATTTAATTCTTCTTGCTCCAGTTCCTCAAGTTCTGCCATCAACTCATCCTGAACATAGGAGAAAGGAAGAATTATGGAGTTAACGTTTCAAGAAGTGGGTTTCCTCAAACACAATAACAAGAACATCTGCTACCCAATTGATATGTGAGAACCCAGTGAAATGGAATATTTATTTTAAAACTAAGTCTTTTTTGCAACACTGAGCAATGATTAAAAAACGAATATTTGGGGTTGTGCAAATTTGTTGTAGTTAATCTTATAATACTTCAGTAAACAGCCATTCAAGTCATCTGTGCTTGCTGAATATATAACCTCTGCAGTTTCTCAGAAATTTACACCTTGCCTATCATTTTCCAACGTGTTCTTTTCTCATTTCCTGTTAAAATGTGTGAAACTTTAATTGGAGGAAACAGACATTTTTATTTGGGATAATACAACTAAAAATAAAACAACAGATCTAGAAAAACTGTAATCTACAGGATGTAAAAGGAATCAATGATCCCATGGTTTCTTTGTCGAGTCACCAAAACCAATATAAATCATGCTTCATGTCTGGACTAAGACAACTTCAATTTGAGATAATTATTCTGCATTTCTTCCTCTTAGCAATAGCCCCAGAGAGTTGGTTTGATCTTAAATTATTCTTTATCCCCCCAAGCCTTAAAGAGACAAGAAGCATTGGACAACTTAAGGGTATAAGTCCTCCTACACCAAGACTGAGATGACTTGAAGTAGTTTAGATTTAATTAGTTCCTAATAAGGAATTAAGTCGTCAGGTGGGGGTTGTTTCCATGATGCACTGGTAATGTACTGCTTAAGAGAAGTCAGATCCCCCATGGTGTCCACAGCTGAAGTCCTCAGCCCAGTCAGCCCTAGGCACATCAGGCTTATATATGAATGCCCAGGCTCTGATGGACTGGAGGAAGGGGATGGGAGTGTTCAGACCCTGTGGAGGATACTTCTCTCTCTCACTCTCATATTCATGAGATTTATTATGAATAAAGAAAAAGAAAAGTCCATAGGTAGAATCCCACCCCATTCAGTGAGAGGTTAGGAGTCACTGAAATCCTGAGGCTGTCAATTAGAATGACCTTGGACACCCAGCCGAGCAAGTAGAGTTTTCATTTATTTATTCACTCATCATTCACCAAATTTACTGAGCACTCGTTCCTGGATAGATCTGGAACTCAGTGCTGGGGATGCAAAGTTGAATCAATACCCCTACATTCAAGGAACTTATGTACAAAAGTAAGAAAAGGCACATTAATACGATTTTTAAAGTGAGAGTAATTATGGGACAAGAGAGGAGATGTTTAAGCCAACCATGACATTTGATTAAGTCAATTAATAATCACATTTACAGCAAGATGAAGGATGGTCTGAGCTCTATTAAATCTACCTCATGAAAAGCAAAACATGAAGGTGAATAGCATCGGCACCTTATCGTTGTAGTTGTGTGCCTTACGGTTCTTCACTGGCTATGTGAATAAAATGGCATCATCATAAATTCTCTGATGTCTTATATCTACTCACAAAACAATTAGGAACAAATATAGAAAACACAGTAATAGAAGAAAAACTATCCTATGCTGAGTGCATGCCCAGAATTGCCACGAATGCTTGATTGTTAGCAACAGCACGAGAAAGGTATAGATGTTTTCTTTAGCAAATATGACAAAAGAGTAATTATTTCTTCATTATTTTCAGCCATGAGATACACTTTCAGCCTTTGGAAACACATATCTGGTCAGTGATCAAAAAATTTTAGAACGTAAGAAATGTTAGAGATCATCCAGTGATCCTGTCATTTTCATTTTACAAATGAGGAAACTAAGGGTCAGAAAAGTAACGAGGATTACATGAAGTTTTTAACAAATGATGGAACCCAGATGTCCTCCTGGACCAGAGACCTTTTTACTGTATCATAATGCATTTATGAGATTTACACCACCATTACAATTAGTCTCTGTATCACTGGACTGATTACTCTAAATGGAATGTGTGTGTGAATGCCACTCCACATGTGTTTTCTTTCATAGCCTGAGTAATACACAGGGGCAGCCTAACCTCTCATTTAACAGCTACAGAGCGTACGACGTCTGTTCCTTGCTGAGTGACACAGTCTGCTTTGTTTTGCCCAGATGTGTGAGCACTCGATTCCTTGTAATGGGGCTATTTAGGCTGCTTCCATTAAAAGTCACTAACTTTACATAATCACATGCTGTTTTGATCTTAATAGCTGAAAACTTAATTAGGAGGCTGTTCGCCAAACTATATTAATCTTTCCTTTAAATCAGAGCTATTAACACTTTATTTCCCTCTTAGGAGAAGTACATTTCTAACAATTATTATTTATTCTTTAAGGAATTCTTCATGTATTCTTCATTCTTTAAAAGAATATGTCTACTATACTTGATGGGAATGGGAAGGGGAAGTTCCCCTTTGTGGTAGCCTTTCCCTTTTTTTTTTTTTTTTTTTTGGCTTTTGCCATAGGGTGCATATGCTCACTGGAGAGAGACAGAGAGAGGGAAAGTGAGAAGTCACCCCCAAGAGAGAATGGTTATGCTACAATCCCCTCTCCTTCTGTTTTCTCTCAAGATTTTCAGCATGCACATACATGAGCCTGGCATGATTTTTCAAGCTGCTAAGTTCAGAACTCAAACCATGGTAGGCCATATGGGAATCCAGTGCCTTAGCCACCATGTCACCTGCTGGCCTAATAGTCCATTCTTTATATCAATTACCCACCTCATCAAAGTCATCACCAAATCCAACCCGTTGAGAAAATGCTTCTGAGATTTCTTGGGCAATATCCTGTTGCTCTGTGATCTCTTGCATCAAATCATCTATTTTGTTCAGGTCCCTGGGAAAGAATATTGAAATATTTTACAATTTTTTATTACAATTATAAATTTGGATATCATCCTGATTGAAGTGTCAACTTAACATAATTTTAGTTATTTCAGTAGGATATTAACAATTTCTGGTGATAATATTTATCAACTTTGAAAATAATTTCCACTTCAAAAAACTAGAAATCCTGTATATACACATATATTTTTAAATATTAAATAGTCATTACATTTGGGAGTCACTAGAAATCAAATCATTTTATAACTAATAATATTTGTAGATATATTCTAAAGTTTTGTCTGATAGGACAGATATAAAGTTTAAATATGGACTGCTGTGTATCAACTCTGTAGGAAAGGGAACCATGGAAAATAAAGGACCATCGCAACTAAGATAGGCTAGAGCAGCTTCCATTAGCCACCATCTATCAGCAGCCCTTTGTAGGAGGTAAACTCTGGGACTAGAGATCTATTTTCTACAATACCAAGTAACTCTGAGATCCCGATCCTTTGAGGGTTTTCTCATAAGCGTGATGCCCTGGAGGTTACAAAAGAGAGATGGATTCGGCCTAGAAAGGCCTCAGAGGCGTCAGCAATGGCAACAAATAATCCAGGTAGCCAGAGGTTCTGACCGACAGTTGCTTCAAAGAAAGTTTCAACCATCTGAGCTCAACATGCCCCTAACCACAGCCTAAGCTTTCAGTGTCTAAATACCACGGTCCATAGTGTCCTGTCTCTGAATCATTCCTCCAACTTTAAAACTAGGCCATACTGATTAGATACAAGAGGAGTGAAAACACCCTTCATTTTTCAGTAACCTAAATACTGAAAGTTTGATTCCCAGGGGAATGAATCTTTTGTGTTTCTCAGACTCTATATAAAAGCTTGGTATTTTGACATATTTTCACACAGTAATCAAAAAGAATACTTTACCACCCTTATCTCAAATCCTTATTACTATATTTATAATGAATACGCATTGAATATTTTATGAAAAGGAGTATAAGAGATGTATGGCTAAAATATGAGTCTAGGAGCAAATATTTCTCAGAAGGAACACAATGGTATGATGCCACTGAGCTACCTGGAGAGAAAGGCTGGCTTTGTAAGACATTTTAGCAACCAGCCTACAGCAACCACAGAAAGTTTTGACTTTACAACCAATCAAATAACCTCTTTAAAGCTGTTAAAATGGCAGCTAATTGTCAATGAATTTTCAAGCTAAGAAAATGTTAGCAAGGTTGCTTCCCTGCTCCCATCCTCTCACCTTTTCTATTTTTTTTCATCCTAAAGAAACTTGTCTCTGTCCCTTAGGTGTTCATTGCTCTAGTGCATTCTTTAATTCTGCTGTCATGTCCAGTATCAGGAAAGAATCAGGTCCAGGCATTTACTTCCCAGTGTGAATGTAAAGCAAACTGACACAAGCCCCACTACCAATATAAATATTGATGACTAAGTGCTTACTTTGTGCTAACTGTATTATATCTAGTATCTTACTGAATCTCACAATGACCATCTGAGGTTAAGTACTATTATTACCTTCAATTTACAGATAAGGAAACTGAGGCAATGTAAAGAAAAGTATTATAATTTGCCAAAGGGATAGTCAGCAGTGGAGCTGGGATTATGACCCAGAAAATACAACTCCCCACATCCATGCTCACAACTCTTATTCTATGTCAGTGGTTCGCCAGCATTGGTTAGTATCAGAATCACTTGGCGAGCTCGGTTAAAACAAAAAGGTCTCTGCTCTATCTCAGTTCAAGGGACCTGGACATCTGTCTTCTCATTAGCTTCCCAGGTGATTCTGATTTCCCACCAAACTTTAACAACCACTACTTTACAGTGCAAACACCAGCATAGATGCAACATTGAAGTCTTTTCAAAATTAGAGAATTATAGCATTTACCCATGGAGTTTCAGGCAGTTGTGAGAAAATCGGGAAATATTAGGAGCAAAAATGAATACCCTTTCTTCTTTCTGTTTTTTTGTTTCTTTTTCACTATAACCTATAATCTTTCTCTGATCCCACTCAACATGTCAAAGAGCTTCCAATGAATAAGCTCATGTCTGCCAAAGTCATTATATATTTCAAAAGATTCTTCCCAGCACTGTGAGAATTTATGATTCAAATAGAGACCAAAGTCACTCACATGTTCTCATGAGCTGCTTTCATTGCTTTTGCTGCAAAACCCATGTTCCTTAGCACCTCCGTGTTGGTATGTGAGTTTTCCAAGGCTTCTCTCTGGAACTCAATGGTGGAAAGGGTGCCATCAATCTGAGTGAGCTGCTTCTCAAACCTCTTCTTTCTCTTTAGTGCCTGTAATGCAGCTAAATAAGGGAGAAGCACATTTGTAAGGAAGGAGACTGAAACACCTACTCAAGAGACATTTGCATAGCACCAGCCATGGACTCTGAATTGCTGATACCTGAAGACGTGGAGTCTATCAAATAAACCCAGGAACATAAAGTGTCTTCTCAGACACTTACACCAACCATCACTCCCCAAAATATTGTTATTCTTTTTTTTTTTCCCCCAAAGATCTGGCAAGTTTTAAGAGGATAAACTCAATTGTTATGCTGTATGAAATATGATATGAAAATATGTCTGTTAGTATTAGACTTTAGAGAAAGGATAACTTTAAATATGAGTGAAAACCATGCCATAGAAAGATAAACCTTCATGGGAACCAGCAGTTAGCGTAATGGCTATGTCGCTGGACTCCCACGTAGTCGACCGTGGTTCGTGTCCCGGACCTGGTGGCTTAAATCTCACGCCGGGCATGTGTGCGTGCATGCCCAAGATCCCGAGAGGAGAATGGAGGAGAAGGGATTGCGGCGTGGCCATTCCCCCTGGGGGGTGATTTCTCGCTTTCTGTCTCTCTGTCTCTCTCTGTGTGTCTGGCGAGCGCACGCGCCCTATAGCAAAAACCTCTCCAAAAAAAAAAAAAAAAAAGAAAGATAAACCTTCAGAGGAATAAAAGCTTTCAGTGACTAATTCTAGCCCCATTTCCTTAAAGACAAGTTCATTGAGACCCAGAGAAATTAAGTGACTTGCTTACAGGAAGATAGCTTGAGGTAGCTGGAGCCAGAACCTAAAGAGGCAATATGCATTTCTAGGTCTGAAATGATTGACCATTAAGGTCACCATGAGTGTTTATGAATGCAAAATGGATTAAAAATAAATAAGGATTTTACATTAAAAAATTAGATGACACACTGGAGAGAGAAAAGAGCTTTGTCTTCAGACAAATAATATCTAAATAATCCTCATACTAACACTAGCAAGACCACTTTACCTACAAAGTAAACAGAGTCCTTTTGACTACGGCATCTTGGAAGACACCCAAAACATCTGCAAATGTACATTTTTTAAAAAAGAGATATTTTGGGGCCAGCAGGTGGCGTGGTGGATAAGGGCACTGGATTCCCACATGACCAACCATGGTTCGAGTCTCAGACCTGGTGGCTTGCTTTCTCACATTCCCTCTTTCACTCTCTCTCTCTGTGTCTTTCTGATCAAATTAAAATAAATAAATAAATAAAATTAATGAATAAATAAAAAAGAGATATTTTTGTTATAGGGTGCATGCACTCATCAGAGAGACAAAGAGAGACAGAGAGACAGAAAATGAGAATCACTCCCCAAGGGAGATGGCTGTGCCACAATCCCTTCTCCTTCATTGTCCTTTCAGGATTTTGGGCACACACATGTGCCCGGTGTGAGTTTTAAGTTGCCGAGTCTGGGACTCAAACCACAGCTGAATATATGGGAGTCCAACGATGTAACCATTATGCCATATGCTGGTGCCCCCCCAAATGTACATTTCAATAAGGCATTTATGGAGAGTGCAGGAAAAGAACAGCAAAGGAAGTTAATTTAATTGTTTTAGAGATTTTTGCTATAGGGTATGCACACTCATCAGAGAGAGACAGAGAAAGGGAAATTAAGATATCAACCCTCAGAGGGTGGGGGGGGATGGTCATGCTGCAATCCCTTCTCCTCCACTCTCCTTCTAGGATTTGGACACACCCCTACAAGCACCTGGCGTGATTTTCAAGTCGCCAGGCCCGAGACTTGAATCAAATTCAGTTCAGCCATGTGGAAGTCCCGCGTCTTAATCACCATACTACCTGCTGGTCCCAGCAAAAGAATATCAATATAAAGCATTAATAAATGATAATTATAGAATTGAGGTCTTTACCTCAGTTTTGTGGTTTCAAAGTGAAGTAGATAAATTATCATAATAGAAATTTCTGAGAAGACTTTCTTCTAATTCTCTTATAATTTCTGCAGATCTAGCTTGTTTATTTCAATTTTTTTCCTTTGGTGCACAAAGACTCACAGCATTATACTTTCTTGGTAGATACTGCAATCAGTATAAAGTATTATTTTTCTCTGCCCCATCTGATACTTTGTGCCTTAAATTCCCTTTCAATTTTTTTAAATTTTTAAATTGTTATTTATTTATTTATTTTTTGGAGAGGTTTTTGCTATAGGGTGTGTGCACTTGCCAGAAAGACAGAGAGAGACAGAGAGACAAAAAGTGAGAAATCCCCCCCGCACCCAAGGAGCATGACCACACCACAATCCCTTCTTATCCATTCTCCTCTCGAGATCTTGGGCGCTCATGTACAAGCACCCAGTGTGAGTTTAAGCCACCAGATCTGGGACTCGAACCTCAGTTGACTACATGAGAATCCAGTGACATAGCCATTACACCAACTGCTGGTCCCTCCCTTTCAATTTTCAAAGAAATCTTTTTTAAAAATTACATTAAGCATTATGGACATAATTTTGATAGTTATTTACATCAAACTGTAGTGTTCATCAGCTTCTTTTTTATTTTATTTTCTTTCTTCCTTTCTTTCTTTATTTTTTGATCGATGGCATGTTCACTAAACAGAAAGAGAGAGAGATAGGAGAAAGCAACCCCCATGGAAAATGGTCACACTGCAATTCCTTCTCTTCCATTTCTCTTTCCTTTTGGGATTTTGTTTCTCAAGCGCCCAGGTTCAGGACTCAAACTGTGCAGCCGGCCATGTGGGCTACTGCTGTGTTAACCACCAGGCCATGGGCAATAGTCCCAAAAACTAGACAAGTGGGACTAGGTTAGGCTGAGAAGCTTCTGCACAGCCAAAGAAACAATATGTAGAGTGAGAAGACAACCCTCAGAGTGGGAAAATATATTTGCAAATTATACCTCAGATAAGGAGCTGAGAACCAGAATATACAGCGTACTCAAGCAACTTTCCCACAAATAAAAAAAATCCAATTAAAATATGGGCAAATGAACTGAACAGACACTTCTCCATAAAAGACATACAAATGGCCCCAAAACATATGAAAATATGGTCAACATCCCTTGTCATAAGGGAAATGCAAATCAAAACCACAGGAGATATCACTTAACCCTAGTCAGAATGGCTAAAATTAAGAAAATAAATAATGATAAGTGCTGGCAATGCTGTGGTGAAAAGGGAACTCTCCTGGGAGTGTAAATTAGTACAACCACTTTGGAGAACGATATGGAGACTACTTAGAAACCTACAAATAGAACTACCATATGACTCAGCAATTCCACTTCTAGGCATTGATCCAAAGATAGAAAAACCCTCAGTCAGAAAAACACTTGCATATTCATGTATATTGCAGCATTATTTACAATTTACAATTGCTAGGGCATGCAATCAACCCAAATATCCAAAAATAGATGATTGGAAAAATGTGTCATATGTACTCGATGGAATACTACTGGGCCATAAACAATAATGAAACCCTGACTTTGATACAAAGTGGACCAATATGGAAGACTTAATGCTAAGTGAAGCTAGTCAGACTATGAAAGACAGACTTTGTATGTCCCCACTCAATATATATCAATTATCTTCCCTCTATGGCAGAAGCTGAAAGTTTGGAAGGTTTAGTAGCAGGGAGGACATTGGTAGATACTAGAGATAGTAATAATAGGAGTAAAGGGGAGTGGGTAGTGGAGGAAGGGAGGAAGGGAGAGGGGATCAAGGAAGAAAAAGGAAAAAAAATACGTTTAATTAACAAAAAATGAAAAGATAGTTACTGCTGATGATGTGTATAGTAATATCTTTGTCTTGACTGATACGCATGGTAATTGTGCTGAGAAAAGCAATGTTATACACTGTAAAGATGTATGTGATTAAATGTAATATAAAATGAATTAATTAATTAGAAGAGGGCGTAGTGGCGCCCACCCTATGACAAGTAGAAGACTAGACCGGTTAATGTAAGTATATATTATACACTTATATAAATATAACATATAAGTG
>NW_006206301.1:2847851-2867905 GCF_000334495.1 Tupaia belangeri chinensis | reverse complement strand
AGTGTTTCCTCAGGAACCCTCTGTTCTGAAAGCGAAAGCCGCCCATGTCTCTGCATAAAAATTAGGTGGAACCACCCAATAGGCAGGTCCTTTCCACGGGTAGGAAAAAGTACGCAAGCTAAGGATTTCTACAGTTATGAAAGAAAGGCTTTCCTTTGGGTGTGCACTATTGTTATTTCCATTGTGAGTGGTGATTTTCCTTTCTCACCCCTCCTAGTACACTGTGGAGGTCCAGGTTACCCCAGGCTCTTCACTTTCCTCTCTCCAGGTACAACACCACAATTGATGTCCTTGCTGAAAGACTTTGTTTATACAATGGTTTTTATTTGGTGAATCTGCCCTTTAAAAAAGAACTAAAATGATTCTTTTTAAAAAAGGCAACTGATTTTGCTGCCAGATAGCGCAGTGGCACAGCAGTGAAATGTGATGCTCACATAGGAAGACCCAGGTGGTGTCTGGGGACCTCTCTGAGTATGCCAGGCAGGTGCTTGCCCATGATGCAGAGCTGGCTAGAGCTAGGAGTGGACAGCACTGTTAAGGCCCTGCTGGGGGTGCTATCTCTCTGTCTCTTACTCATGAAAGAAAATAAATAAATATACAACAACAACAAAAGTGAGCCCTAACCAACTATAACAGGGGTTAGGAATACAAGCATACATATACATAGCATACAAAAGGTTTCCACATTTCAATCAGCAAACAATAATATTGTCCTAAGAGGCTAAACCCCAAATATACGTCTCCGCCCAACATATTCAGAAGAGGAATGTTAAGTGTGTCTCCTCTCTAACTTGTCAGGCTGGTTGTGTCTAATTTGGGAATTGTCTGGTATCTATTGACCCTAAAGCATGTTTTTTTCTTTTTCCCAAGAAAAACTTTAAAGTTCACCATTTTAAAAAATCATGTTTTTTACTGAAATTAATTTTAGACTACTTTTTAAAAATCGTAAAAATCATGGAACCAGTAATTGGTATAATGGCTATGTCACTGGACTCTCCTGTAGTCGACTGTGGTTCCAGTCCCAGACCTGGTGGCTTAAATTCACACCGGACGAGTGTATGTGCACATGTGTGCCCAAGATTCTGAGAGAAGAATGGAGGATAAGGGATTGCGGTGTGGCCATCCCCCCCCGGGGGGGTGATTTCTCGCTTTCTGTCTCTGTCTCTCTCTGCCTTTCTGGTGAGCACATGTGCCCTATAGCAAAAACCTCTCCAAAAAAAAAAATTATAAAAATCCAATTTGGTATAAAGGATGAAGGTTTGGAGTCTCTAGACCTACATTTTAATCCTTCAAAAGGCTGCTTAATAACTGTGATGTGTGAACTTAACTCTTCTCACTGATGTTCCCTCATGTCAATAACAATAATACCTAAAAGAGGACAACAGAGGCCCAGGCAGTGGTGCAGCAATAACACAAGTGGACCCCCACGGGAAAGGTCCTGGGTCCATATCCTGGGACCGCCCTGAGCACACAAGGCATGTGTGTGCCTGTCTGTGATCTAGGGTAACCAAGGGTAGGAGTGAATCATGGAGCAAACACCCTGTTGGGAGAGCCAGTTTCCATCTCTCTCTCTCTAAGAAAGAGAGAAACTTAGCAGGGAAAGAAAACTGACAATAGAGCTTTCGAGTTGCTTACTTTCAAACCTGGGCTCCCTCTACCATGGCGATGTAACTTTATGTACGTTGCTAAGTAGAAAGTAGATACACTATTAAGTGAAATAACACAGGCATGGTATTCAGTGCAGAGTCTAGCACACAGGAAGTGATTACTAGATATTAGGGATCTTCATACTATCAGCAGCAGCAGCATTTCCTTCTCAGGTTGTCAGAGCCACACGGTGAGAGAGCCACATGGCAAAATGTCCAACCATGTCTTCTCAGGTTGTCAGAGCCACACGGTGAGAGCCACATACCAAAATGTCCAACCATGCGAATGTTAGTTATTAATAAGTTCTGGGGTTGACACAATTTTTAATGTCTATGTTAACATATAGTTTCTGCTTTTTAAAATATTTGAGGGAAACTTCACCATGAGTTGGGATCTCAAGTTACACTCCAATTCTCATATCTCAAATTAGTGTGGTCTACATCCAAGCTCTTAGCTCAGAGGGAGACAGGCAGGTAGTGGCAGTAAGTGAAGCAGAAAGAAAGTCAGGGGAAAGACCTTTGCTTTTTCTCCTCTGAGAGAGACAGAAAGAGAGGGAGAAATATTTCTCTGCTATCACAATACAAAATAGCACAAAGGTGACAAGGTCCTCATTATCAGAAAGTAAAGAGGAGGAAGTGGGGATTCGAGGACCTGGGAACATAATCCTGACCTAAGGAAAGCAGCACCACTGGCTCCAGCCTGGGGCTGCCATGCAGATCTGCAGGTTCAGGCTTCCACATGTTTAAAAGAAGCAAAGAATCTGGATTTGCATGCAAAATTCTCCATGTTTTAAATGCTGATTTTACATTCTTCAAAAAAACCTTGTGTAAATTAAGATCAATGACTTCTGCATGGCGGGATCTGGCCACAGGTCACCTGATATGTGTTGTGATTTCTATCCAGCATGTTAAGCTTCTTTCAAAACATTAAAACAAGAAGCTTCTGTTCCAAATAGCCAAGAACTATATGTGTGTCTCTCCCTGAGCTGTTTCTTACACAGAACAGTGATACCACAGATACATCACGAGGTGGACAGGTCTTGATTTCATTTGCTAGTAAACAATTTGGAAAGAAGTAGCTGTGCATTTTCAAAGGCATGCAACAAATACTGCAAATTGAGCCTTGCTCCTGATTTGGCAAAGAAGGACGTTTTTAGAGCCATGTAATTTAACCTGTGTAGAAGGAGTAATTCAATCTTCCAAGCTCCTGTGTGTGCTTATAAGCAGCTGGTGAGACCTGGACAGCATTCTTTCTAAAACAAAGGAATCTACTGTATTCCTACGTGGAGGAGGAATAGCCAAGGGTTTTGTCTCCTCACATAACAGTGATGTCCCTTCAGCAACAAAGTCGCACAACAATGCTCTTTATGTACTCCTGCTAACAGGATACGTGAAGAGTCCTTACTACAGCCCACTGGGGATTGCGACTGAAAAGTAAGAATGACCCACTCAAACCAAAATTAACCTTGTATAATGCAACTCTACCATGCTGTCAGAGGAGGAAGGCTTTCAGTCATCTACGTCAAACAATGGAAAATAGCACAGAAGAGTTGCAGTTTCATTGCGCATATATTGTAAAGTGCATCTTGGATTTAAAAGCCAATGTTGTTCTAAAGTCATTCAGGGTGTATAAATGTGTGCATTGTTAACCCATTAGTTAGCAAACAGGAAGAATATTTTAGGAACTATCACAGTCAATAAATAGAGACAAACCTGCTTGTGAAGTATTAAATTGCACTGTGTTTGGTCTTCTACCAGGAATGGATGATCCCTAGAGAAGGCTTAAGCCATGAGGAACTAAAGAGTAAGCTCAGTTATGAGAATGCTTAAGAGGTATACGTCATGCATAATTGTTTATGTCATCCTTTGCTCTTAACTGGGAAGTCTCATGATCATGTTTTATTAGGAAGTTTAGTGTAAGCTTGTTCTTACTCATATTCAAATCACCTCATTAATTAAACAATACCTTCTATTCATGGCACATTGTTCTAGTTCTGAAAAACACAATCCGAATATACATCATCAGGAGCATTTTACAAATGGAATAAAAACAAAATACTTCTGTTCCAAGTCACAGGGTATATGGGAACTAGTTGTTGAAATACTAGAAAATGTTAACACTCTTTTGACCAGGGACATTCCATTATGAATTTCCCTGGACTTCTTCCTTTTAAAAACTTTTTTAAAAAAATGTATTCTTGGGAACCAGCAGTTAGCATAATGGCTATGTCGCTGGACTCCCACGTAGTCGACTGCGGTTTGCGTCCTGGACCCGGTGGCTTAAAACTCACACCAGGCACGTGTGCGTGTGTGCCCAAGATCCCAAGAGGAGAATGAAGGCAAGGGATTGCGGCGTGACCATCCCCCCTGGGGGGGTGATTTCTTGCTTTCTGTCTCTATGTCTCTCTCTGTCTGTCCGGCGAGCGCACGTGCCCTATAGCGAAAATCTCTCCAAAAAATAAAAATAAAAAATAAATAAATAAAAATAAATAAATAAAATAAAAAATAAAATAAAAATGTATTCTTTATCTATTCATTTCTGTCATTTGACAAGTAGTACTGAGGCCCTACCCCAAGCCTGGTCCTATGTTTAGTTATAGAGGGATGAAGAAACGAAGGTACAAATTGAAGAGGCAAAATATCAACTGGCAATTTAATCATTCACTAAGCACTTAGTAAGCAGCTGTTATGCTATACACACTGTGCCCAAGGACTTCTGTACCGAAGTTCCATTTATCTCAAGTAGTAGCAGAGACAGCAGAAGAAAATAATGAGAAACATGTGTAACATAACTTGTAACTTGCAGAAGTTACATTATTTACCTCAAGTAGCAGCAGAGACAGATGAAAATAATAAGAAACGTAAACAGCCCAAATATGGTGGTACAGGTGGTATGATGCGAATCTCCGATGTTGAAGCCATATGGAAGCCTAGGGGTTCGAGTCCTGGGCCAACCTGAATATGCCAGGCACACATGTGCACCTGTAATCCTGGCTGGCTGAAATACCAGTGGGGGGCTGGTTGGGGGCGCGGGTTGGGGAATTGCAGTGTGAAAACCTGTCAAGTGTCTCTCTCTGTTTCTCTTATTCATGAAAGAAGTAAAAATAAATACACTTAAAAATTAAAAAGAGAGACTCATACAAAGTACAACAGATACACAGAGA
The DNA here is from genome assembly GCF_000334495.1 of Tupaia belangeri chinensis. Lineage (NCBI taxonomy): Eukaryota > Metazoa > Chordata > Mammalia > Scandentia > Tupaiidae > Tupaia > Tupaia belangeri. Next base: position 2,863,095 of record NW_006206301.1, on the reverse strand, counting down.
AATGTATAAGCTCTCTTTGGACTGTGAGGGAAGGCTTCACAGAGGAGACAATACAGACAATACAGAGGTGGTTATCTATACATCCACTCAACCCACTGGTCAATAAGAAACATGACTGATGCCAGGTATTACACAAAAGACTCTTCCCATCCCTTGACCTTCTCCCCTACTGCCAATTTCATATCAGTGTAAAGTTCCTGGCTAAGAGATATTAAAACCCAAGGACTATAAATCTCAAATGCAGAACAAATCATAGCAGCCTGCCACACCAGCTGGATCTTACATGTAACCTCCATATTTTCAGAGGTCTCATCAATATCAAATGTCAGAAGGAGGGTAAATAGCAAGCTAAAAGAAGACAAGAACACAACAATGACATAGAGGATTATACAACAGCAAGACACATGCCTGAGAAAACCATAAAAAGAAATGAGGTTGGGGAAAGTAAACAAGAGATATTCTGAGAAAAGGGCACTTGGGAATGGAAAGGGCATTTGGAAGCAGAATATTGCTATAAGCAAGCCAGTAACTTTGGACTGAATTTTGTGTTAAAAAAAAAAAAAGGGGATTGTTTAACATTATGAAGTGCAAAAGAGAAAGACTTGGCTGATCAGTACTCTCTCTCTTCTCCAGAGAGATAGGAAATGAACAAAGGAAATTATTTTCCCACAGAAATGATGCTTCTCTCATTTTACAGAGCTCGAGGTTGCTTTTGATGATGAGGCAGTTCTTGCTGCCAGATATGCAAGAGAATATTAGCGGAGGTAAATATTAGTGGAAAGTTCATGATCAAAGAAGAAAGTTTGGGCTGAATTTTGTGTTAAAAAAAAAAAAAAGGTGATTGATTAACATTATGAAGTGCAAAAGAGAAAGACTTGGCTGATCAGTACTCTCTCTCTTCTCCAGAGAGATAGGAAATGAACAAAGGAAATTATTTTCCCACAGAAATGATGCTTCTCTCATTTTACAGAGCTCGAGGTTGCTTTTGATGATGAGGCAGTTCTTGCTGCCAGATATGCAAGAGAATATTAGCGGAGGTAAATATTAGTGGAAAGTTCATGATCAAAGAAGAAAGAAATGCTTGTATAAAACACTTATTTTAAATATCCTCTGAAATTCTTATCCCTTATAATTAATTGCTTCAGAGGTCAATTGCCAAGCAAGTGGAATTAAGTTGGTTTTGGACCAACATAGCAATACATTAATTAAAATCTACTTAATATTCTTTATAAAAATCCAATTAATTGCTTGACGCCAGGTAGAATACATAATTAATTTGAATGCATGAGTTTTTCTACATGCTCCTAGTATGATTCATGACTTCACAAATTGGTAACCTCTGTGGGCCTGTTAGTGTCTAGAATATAAAATAACAGTTGAATATAAAAACCAGCAAATATTGGGCAGCTGGATCCCACATGGCAGACCTCAGTTTGAGTACTGACCTGGGAACTTGTAAAACACACCAGGTGTATGTTAGTGTGTGTATGTGCCCAAAATCCCAAAAGGAAGGAGAAATGGATACGGGATTGTAGCATGACCATATCCCATGGGGGATGCTTTCTCAATTTCTCTCTTTTTCTCTGTCTCTCTCTGACAAGCACACATGCTCTTTGGCAAATCAGAAACAAACAGCGGCTAGCATATGGCATGGTGGTTGGGACACTGGACTCCCACATGGCTGACCACAGTTTTGGTGCCAGATCTGGTAACTTTGCTTCTCACTTTCCCCCTCTCTCTCTCTCTCTCTGGTCAAATTATAAAATAATAACAAATGAAATTATTTTTTTTTTTTTTTTGCTATAGTGTGCATGTGCTTGCTGGAGAGAGACAGAGCGAGGGAAAGTGAGAAATCATCCTCCCAGGGAAATGGTCATGCCACAGTCCTTTCCCTCGTCTCCTCTCAGGATTTTGGGCACACATGCACATGGGCCAGGTTGAACCACGGAGTCTGTCATGTGGGATCAACTGCCTTAACCTCCATGCCACCTGCTGGCCTGATTATGCTTAATTTTACAGAACAGATGTGTGTACCTGGGGATGTAGTTTATTATACATGTACTTAATATCATTTTATTTTCCACTTATGAGAAAGTATTGCATGTTCATGTGATAGAGCAATAGTTTACAGTTCTGTGCCCACTGCATGCAGGTGTTTTACCACCTCAAGTTTGAGAAATGAAAACCTACATCCCTATAGCCCTTTTCAGTTCTGCCAGTATAATTCTATGACTATGTTCAACATATCTTGAAAAACATCTAGCTTCTCAGGGCAAGTATTAATATTTGGAATATTATAAGAATAAGTTTACCTTGAAATTGATAATGAACTACATTATTCTTCAATTTCTTAAATATAAATAATATGCAACAAATCAAGTTTTTAGCAAGGAAACTTTTTAAACTACTCACAAAATGATAAAACATGACCTCTTGTACAAGTTAACAATCACATATGTATAAAGATACATTTTTAACTTTGCTACAGGGCATGTATGCTTGCTGTAGAGACAGAGAGAGAGAGAGGGCGAGACAAAGAGCAAGAAAGTGAGAAAATACCCTCTCAGGGGGATGGTCACCCAACAATCCCTTGTCCTTTACTTCCTTCTCAGAATTTTGGGCTTGCACACACACACACACATACACACACACACGCACACACATGCACACACATGCACAGTGAGTTTGTCAAGGTACCAGGTCCAGGGCTCAAACTATGCAGTCAGTCACATGGCATGCAGCTGCCTTAGCCACTAGGCTACCACGTGGCCTGGTATTATTTTCCTTTAGTTAACACAATAGAAGTTTTGAGTTAGGATAATATCTTTGTTCAAATTCCAAGGTTATATTTACTTTCACTCTCTATTTACTAAGTATGTGGGAAGAAATGGTACTGTAAATAGTGCTGCACACTGAGCGAGGCCTGTTAATCACTGTCACTGCTACAGCAAACAGAACACACCCAGTAGGACTATGTCGCATGTAAGACTGTGAAAGAGCCAAAAAGATGCACCAGAAATTCTACTTAAATGAAGAATTGAATGTCTAAAGTGCTTGTTAAATATTTGGTAGCATAATTTTATTCCTCCGAATTTCTATTTAAGCTAACTGTAAGCATGTAAATTTTATTTCACTTAAGCTCATGATAGGCACTATATTTTAATTTTCAAACCAATTGAACTCTTATTGTAAAAATTCTCAACTGTTTAAAAGAAGGGTATTTTTCTATCTCTCCTATGAGTGAGGAAGATAGAGAAAGAGAGAGACAGAAAACAGTATCCCCAACAGGGTTCTGATGCCATGCTCAGGCCCTGGGCCCATGACATGCAGCTTCAGCCACACCCAGGACACAGGCACATACATGACCAGGGTACTGAGACAGGTCTCTGGATGTGAACCCAAAACTCTCCAATGTAGGTCAGCCTCCAAGAGCATTGCATTTTACCACTGTGCCACTGCACAGCTCAAGAATTCCCAACTTTTAACACAGAATGAGCTACTTTTCTTTTCCTGTAATTTTAAAATTGCCACTCTTATTTGCTTGCTTTTTTGGGGCTTGTTTTGTTTTGTGGGTAGTAATTAGAGAGTTGGTATTTTAAGACACTAGTTTGCTAGACTGAAGAAGAATAACGGCGATTGCACAGAGCAGTCGTGGGTGGGGACTGCCAGCTATTCCCATCTTCTCCCTGGAAATATCCACCAATTGGAAATCCCAGGGGAAAAGGCTTAGCAGGGCTGAAAGGGCCATTGGTCCAGTTTAGGAGCTTCTACTGCTTTAAAGCATGGCCCTCTGATATCTGGACAATATCCTAAATATTTCCAACAATCAATTCCTTAGAGCAACAGTTGTTTGAGGTTAGGACTCAAACTCTCTGGCACAGGGAAGTCGGTTATTCAGGAAATGACGGACTATATGCTTCACGTTTTATCTAGACTCCTGCTTTTCTGTTGTTTTCTACTTCTGCAAACTTTTAAACCAATTGTGTTTTGTTAGAACTTCCATCACATGATAGAAAAAGTGGAAGAAACTAAAATTACAGCTTTGCATGAAGAGTATTAGTTAGGTTTAGTAAAGCAGAAAACTGAAAATACAGTTTAAAAAAATCCTTAACAGTGGTCGACAGATGGCATGGTGGTTAAAGGCACTGGACTCCGCATGGCCGACCGTGGTTTGAGTCCTAAACCTACAGGCTTACTTTCTCACTTTCCCTCTCTCTCTCAATCTCTGGTCAAATTAAAATAAAGAAAGAAATAGGTGAAATGAAATGAAATAAAGAATTCTTTAAAATATCCTTCATATCATCTATATGTTAAGTTCTGTGATAATTTTTTCCTTTTGAAAGAACAAAGACTCACATGTACTTAAGCATATTAAAAAATGAATATCAAAATAGATTATTCATGCCCATATCAAAACTGACTCCCAAAACAAAGCATTAAAACTTAAAACAGCTGGGCTGGCCCCATTGCCTAGAGGTTAAGGGAGTCAGATTCCACATGGCTGACTGCAGTGTAACTCTCAAATTTGGTGGCTTGAAAACCATACTGGGTGCACGTACCTGTGTACCCCAGATCCTGACAGGATGAAGGAATGGAAGAGAAGGGATCGGGGCATAAGTATGCCTCACGGGGCATTGCTTTCTCCCTCTCTTTCTCTTTCTCTGTCTTTTTCTGGCAAGTGTACATGCCCTCTGGCAATTCAAAAGAAAAAGAAAAGAAAAAGACTGAAACAACTGAGGATGGGCTGATGCAGTCCACAGGATAGTGAAATACAGTGCGGAAAGTTACGTGGCTGACTGTGGCCTGGATCCTAAGTTAACCTGAAAACACACCAGGTATGCGCCCATGATCCTGATGATCTGGAGGGCTGGGGAAAGGTATCATGGTTTGGTAATACCCTGTTGAAGGTGTCTATCTATCTTGCTCGCATACACCTGTCCTTTTTCTTATGAATAAACATTTTAAAAAATTGTAAAGGTAACTGAAGGTTAAAAACTTTTGCCTTATGTCTCATTGGTTAGTGTACCATGCATTTTTTCCTATTATCTTGAAAGTCACCTGAAATAAGTCCTCCTAAGAACTGAGAAACCCACTAGCAATACTAAATACATCTGTGGCTCAGCTCACAGTACTCTCTTGCCACATTTCCTTGAAATCGTATAAATCCTATACTTTGGCATAATTATGGTGTTTGTGACAAGTTTTCTACCCTATTCTACCTTACCTTGGCTTCAATAAACTGCAAAATCATATAAATGAAGGAAAACTCTATTTGCTTACTATAAATATTTCCAAAATTGTGGTAACATCCATGCTTATTGAGTTTAAATGAAGAATAAAAATAATGTTCCAATACTTACAAAAGTGCTCTAAATTCATGAAGGAATAAAAACAAATTAGACGTACATTACATGACAAACAGCAACAATTACTCGTCTAGTAGCCTCCATGCCAGCAACCGTCAGAATCTGTGCCACACATAGTTAGAAGGATGATTCTAGAACGGAAATGCTCTATAGTCTGGTTTCTGAGAAGCTGGAAAAGATGATGATGGTTAGTAGAAGCCTGTATGAGTTCACAACAAGGAAAAATGCTACACTAATCCTGCAGGCTCCTTTTCTTTGAGTTACTAGATGCTGATTCCAGGAAAGATCATTGACTACCCACAGACCTTCCAACCATACACACGTCAAAGTCATCCAGAAAGTTTTGAATACCATAATCCTGAGCATTGCCCCAGATTTCTTCCAACAGAATCTCCTGGTGTGGTGTTTTTAAAAGCTCTTCAGTGAGGGTCAGCAGATGGCATGACTGTTACGGTGTTGGATTCCAATATAGCTGACCATGGTTTGAGTCTAGAACACAGTGACTTGAAAATCTTGCCAGGTATGTATGTGTGCATGCCCAAAATCCTGAAAGGAGACTTAAGGAGAAGGGACTGTGGCTCGGGCCACCCCAGGGTGGGATGATTATGGTTTCTCACTTTCCCTCTGTCTCTCTCCAGCAAGCACATATGCCCTATGGCAAAAAACAACAACAACAACAAAAAAAAAACACCAACCACCACCACCACCACCATGAAGCTAATAAACTACCAGTTCATAAACCAGCATGTGTGAACCCCAGGAATGTAAATATAGTTTAGTTTTAGAAACAATTTACAAGGAAATTCTTGGAGAAAAAGAAAAAGTTGTAGAAATAGGATGATACATGCTAGAAATGTGAGTCAGACATATTCATAACTAATAAATAGCTAAACTCATTGAGAATCTTCAGTTGGTACTTGAGAGTGCACATCGTCAAACTGGTAATCGTACTTTAGCTCAATCACAGATGAAATGCAGTTATTCTCATGCAGAGGCAACCCTGGAATGAAGGGTTGTCATAAGGTTCTCTCCTTGGCTCTGGTTTATTTATTATTTCAACAAAAACTTCTGCAAAAATAAAAACAGGCTGTTGATCAAATCTATGACTCATTCAACTCAAAGAAATATTGGGTTGTCAGAAAAGTCAAGATGCACTTTTGCATAGAAAAACAGAAAAACATGTCATGACTTTTCTGACAGCCCCGTAGTTTGGGTTTGAAGACTGGCATGGTGGGAATGTGACACTGCGATGTTGGACCACGTGGACATGTCTGGGGTTCATGACATAAACCCTCCCTGTACACTCTGGGTGTACACCAACATGCCTTTGATCCAGGCTGGCTAAGGCTGGGGTGGATCTCAGCATGAAAACCCTCTTGGGGGTGAGGTCTCCCTCTCTCTCCCACTCTTTTTCAAAAAATAAACAAAACAGAAAAAAAGCATATGCAAACTGAAATGGTATTATTCACAGAACAGAAGAGATAACAAGCCCCGGGCACTCTGCTGGTGAGTACTTGCATGTTTGAGTGAGAACATAAGTGTATATGAGGCCCTTGCTGGGACTCTGAGGGGACAGGGAGCTGGGAAAGAGCGAGTGAGAATTTTAAAGAACAGCATGAGTGAGTCTGGCTTCCCAGGCTAATGGAGCTGCTTTAGGGTCTCCACTGTAGGGTAGAAGCCCAACTGGATCCCTGAGGCAAGGGAAGGAAATTGGGGGTGAAGTTGAGGAGATGATCACATTCCCACAGATCTATCAATGCCAGAAGATGGAGGGGCAGTTGATTGGGGAGCAAGATCCAGCCTAAATACTGGTAGTTAATGCCTCAGGGATAAGCTTTATTTTTATTTTCCCCCCATGCCATAGGACACAAAGTGTGTACAAAATAATCACATAATCAAAGGCAAATGGAACAATATATTACGCTGCCTGGTTGTCGCACTTCATAACAGTGTGGGTTCTAGTGCCCTGTGAGCTTCCCAGTGAGGACCTGTAGAAGTTCCTTTGATGTTTCTTCAGGAGTAAACATAGAGCAAAGCGGAGAAAATTTCTTACCCAGATCTGAGTGATAATGGAGAAGGCAAGAAAGAACAGGAATTTGTGAAAGAAGAGCCGAAAGTAGTCCCTTTGGTTTGACAACTCATTGAATGTATTACAGGTTCTTAAAGTGTGATGGGGATTAGAATCATAGAGCCATTGGTCTCAGCTCATATTCCTAGACCCTACACTCAGCCTGCTAAATTAGAATCTGTAGTTGGTACTTAAGAGTGCACAGGTTAATAAGCACCCACATGAATGCTGATGCAAGTGGTCTGAGGACCCCACATTGAGCAAGTCTCCTAAGTTCTATCTCCCAGTAGACTTGCAGTCCATAGCCATCACATTTTACCTGAGCCTTGTTCTCCTTCTCACTAGTTTGGCATTCAACTAGCTGACTCTGCTGTGGTCCTCTTTATATAGAAGTCCTTGTGGTGCTAAGTGTCCGAGGGCTGCAGGACTCAGGTCTAGGACAATCATAACAAATACAAAAACCAAGGGCCAGCTCCACAGTGCAATGGTCAAATGCTGCACTGTGGGGAGGACGTCCTTCACAAAGGATGCTGGATTCCACATGGCCAGCCAAAGTTTGAATCCCAGATCTGATGACCTGAAAACATCTCAGGCACGTGTGCACATGTGCCCAGGATCCTGCCAGATTGGAGAACTGGAGAAAAAAAATTGTGGCATGACTGGGCCCTATAAGGGGCTTCTCCCCGCCTTCTCTCTTGCATGTACCCTCTGGCATAAAAAAAAAAAAAAGAAAAAAAAAAAAAAGAAACAAAATCAAGAGCCCAAGGAGGTTCCTCTCACTGAGCTAAGAGTGGAATTGTGCACACATGCATATTCCCACCTCAGGGAAGACAAATTTGTGTCATGATTCTGAAAGCAATTGCATTCTTGCCAATACGCAGCCCAGACTTCAAAGTGAGACAGTTTACTGAGAGGACATTTGGGATGGTGGTACAGTGCTGATGCAACTAGACCCATGTGGGAAAGATCCTGGGTTTGTGTCCAGGACCTCTTTGAACATCACTGGGTGCACATGTGCCTGTGGTACAGGCCAGCTGCAGCTGGAAGAGAATTGTCACGTGAAGACACTGTTGGAGGTGCTCTGTGTGTGTGTGTGTGTGTGTGTGTGTGTGTCTATTTATCTGTCTTTCTCTGATGGAAGAAATAAATAAACTTTTTAAAAAGAAAATAGAAGTCTTGGGCCTGCCATGCAACTGGATCCCACATGACTGACTATGAAATTCGAGTCTCAGACCCGGCAGAGCTTGGAAAATATGCTGGACATATGTGTGTGCATGCCCAAAATCCTGAGATGAGAATAGAGAAGGGATTGCAGAATGGCCATCTCCCCTGGGTGGTGATTTATTTCTCTGTTTCTTTCTCTGTTTCTGTCTCTCTCTCTCTCCTCAGCAAGCGCACACTCCCTATGTAATAAATAAATAGAAGCTTCTGTATTGGAAACTCATTTCAACAAACAGAAACCCAAGCAAGAGGTGGAATAGCTTCAGCACTAGATTTTCAGTAGAATCAGGACTAATGATACTGAATGCTTTTGGTCAAATTTGCTTCCTCTGTGATTGCTGCTCAGGCTGGGACAAGGTAGCAACAGGGCCAAAGCTAGAGAGGAGAGACACAGGCACCCAGGGCACAGGACTCAGGGAGACACCTCTCATACAAGTATGTCCTAGGTGTCTCACCTGCCTGCCTTCAACCTGGCCCTGGTGAGCAAACCTCAGCACAGTAGGATGCCACAGAGGAGTGTAAAGGGTGGAGTTGAGGAACCAGAGGCTTTTGAGAAGTGATTGTTGTCTTCAAATATGTGAACAGTCATGTGACAGATGGAATGAATTTATTCCGTGTTATTACACAAGACAAAATGTAAGGCAATGTATGGAAAGTGATTTGAGTTTTGTTTTTTTTTTAAAGTACTATTATGGGGTGATTTCTCATTTTCTCTTTCTCTGTCTCTCTCTCTCTTTCTACCAAATGCATGCACCCTATGACAAGAACCTAAAAACATTTCAAAGTACTGTCATTATACCAAGGGCTAATATTTACATAGCACCACGGTATCATTAGTCCTCACAATTCGTTTTGTTTTTGTTTTTTAGAGAGGTATTTGCTATAGGGTGCATACAATCGCCAGAGAGACAAAGAGAGACAGAAAGTGAGAAGTTATACCCCCCAGGCAGGATGGCCACATCACAATCCCTTCTCCTCCATTCTCCTTTCAGGATCTTGGGCACGCACGTACACATGCCCAGCATGAGTTTGAAGCTCCTGGGTCTGGAATTCAAATCTCAGTAGACTACGTGGGAATCCAGCAACGTAACCATTACACCTTTAACCCTCACAGTTCTGAGGATCAATGTTATCACCACTAAGCAGATAGAGAAACTGAAAATTCGACATGCCGAGTAACTGGTCTAAGAGCAAAGAACTTAGAAGTGCCAGGGCAAGGCTGGGAATCAAGCCCAGGCCATCTACTTGGGAGGCTCTTAACTATACTAAGTTATTTTTTATTAAATTATACAAATTGTGTCAGAACATTTATTTGAACAAAATCCCTATGATCATCTACAAAGGGACTTTACAAGGCTTGTAGATAATGGAATTAAAGTACTAGTTCATTTTGGTGCAAACGTTTTTTAAAACCGACATAGTTTTGTCATCATACACATTTTCCATGAACTTCCTGAAGAGCCTTCATGCTAGACATAGTATAAAAAAGCTCTCATGAAAGAGTCTGAACAGTATGGCCAAGTGAGTATGTCAGGAAGGAATGCAGTATGCTCAGACATTAACAGTCTAGCCCCTGAGCCACCAGCCTATGGCATCAGAAGTCCAAGGATGCTTCTCCCACCCCAGCGAGGCATACAGACATCCAGTGCCCATTGGTGTCATGACTTAAAAGAAGGCAGGAAGCATTGCAAGAGTAGGAGACTTTTCTTCTCTACCTCATTAGCATTACTTTAGATTTAGGATCCTGATCCTTAACCTAACCACAGGGCAGGATCTGCTTAAACACTCTGAACAGTATGGCCAAGTGAGTATGTCAGGAAGGAATGCAGTATGCTCAGACATTAACAGTCTAGCCCCTGAGCCACCAGCCTATGGCATCAGAAGTCCAAGGATGCTTCTCCCACCCCAGCGAGGCATACAGACATCCAGTGCCCATTGGTGTCATGACTTAAAAGAAGGCAGGAAGCATTGCAAGAGTAGGAGACTTTTCTTCTCTACCTCATTAGCATTACTTTAGATTTAGGATCCTGATCCTTAACCTAACTACAGGGCAGGATCTGCTTAAACACTTTTTTTTTTTTTTTTTAACAAAATCGGCTCTTCTTTCTCTCTTTCTTTCTTTCTCTCTCTCTTTCTCTCTCTCTCTTTCTCTCTTTTTTTCTTTCTTTCTTTGGAGAGGTTTTTGCTATAGGGTGCCTTTGCTCACCAGAAAGACAGAGAGAGAGAGAGAGACAGACCCAGGGGGAATGGCCCCTTCTCCTCCACTCTCCTCTCGGGATCTTGGGCATGCACACACACACAGGCCCCGCATGAGTTTAAGCCACGGGGTTTGGGTCTCAAACACTGATTGACTATATGGGAGTCCAGCGACATAGCCGTTACACCAACTGCTTGTCCCAGCCCGCTCGATTTCTTGACACCATGTTATCTGACAATTCCCCTCCAGAAGTTAACATTCAGCCATGCATACATTATGTCATTCTGGTAATAACATCAATTACAGCCTTGCATGTGTGAAAATTTCTTTATGGCTAGTGAAAGACAGTATCTACATGTATGTGAAGTTAACGGGTTTATTTGGAAGATACTGATATTGACAGAATTTCTCATGAATGGGCCTGTGATTCAATTCTCTCACTAGTGTAGGTTACAGATGACCTCATGCTTACCAGCTTCTTCTTCTACCCAGGGACACCACAGACCAGGCCTGGATTAACACCAGTGAAGCTCCCAAGGATAAATGGCAAAGAATGAATGGCTTTTCTAACACTAGTTGGTTATTTGCACCTGATATTATATCTGTGATTTCTGTAGTTTAAGAAGGTTAGACTGGTGCTCTTAATAAGCATTGTTCGAGTCCCGGACCCGGTGGCTTAAACTCACACAGGGCGCATGTGCGTGCATGCCCAAGATTCCGAGAGAATAGAGGAGAAGGGATTGTGGTGTGGCCATCCTCCCCTGGGGGGTGATTTCTTGCTTTCTGTCTCTCTGTCTCTCTCTCTGTCTTTCTGGTGAACGCACGTGCCCTATAACAAAATCCTCTCCAAAATAATAATCATAATAATAATAATAATAATAAGCATTGGTTTCTGTGTTTTTTTTTTTTTTGAGAGGTTTTCGCTATAGGGCGTGTGCGCTCGCCAGCCAGACAGAGACAGAGAGACAGAAAGCGAGAAATCACCCCCCAGGGGGGATGGTCATGCTGCAATCCCTTCTCCTCCATTCTCCTCTTGGGATCTTGGGCACGCACACAAATGTGCCCAGCATGAGTTCTAAGCCACCGGGTCTGGGACGCGAGCCGCGGTCAACTACGTGGGAATCCAGCGACATAGCCATTACTTTAACTGCTGGTTCCCAGCATTGTTTTTACATTTGTTGTCTATGTGCATAAAGTTGGCTTGTGATATACTTTAGTGCACTGCCAATTAGAGCACATTTCGGGGGGGGGGGGGGAATTACATCCTTGTCTCTGAAAGCAAAGTTACAGTTCTACCACTTCTAGCAGTAGACAGTCAAAATGCAGGTTTCTTAAGCCTGCATTTACTGAGTAACCACTGTAGACAAAACTACAAACAGATCCATATGAATGACAAGATAAACAGAAGAAATGCTTTGACAGACACTAAGGAAATGTCAGAGTGCACACCACACTGAAGAGGAAGGGCAAGCAACAGAATCACCAATGCCTTTTTAGTGACCCATAATGTCACAGTCTGTCTTAGAAATTGCCATTTAATAAGCCCCAAAATATTTTCAACATAAAAACAGAAACCTGTACTTAACTCTAAAACAGGCAATAGTGTGAATAAGAGTTAAATCCAATAATAAACAAAAATAAAACTTGACCTTTTTATTGTTGATAATAAGTGAGCGTAAATGTAGCAGGCACACTTTTATGGGAACAGCCAGGGTTTTCAAGGTCAACTCCATGAGTCACTCTTTCTTTATTATATTAAACAATAGCAGCATCATTTAGGGTGAGCTAAATCTTCCCAAGGCTTCATTATGACTGAAGAAGCCCAACTTGAAGATGCAGATGTTTTAGGGTTTGGTAGTGAGCTGACGCTTGTACTGTCACTTCTATTTTTCTTTTTTCTTTTTTTTTGGAGAGGCTTTTTTTTTTTTTTTGCTATAGGGCGTGTGCGCTCACCAGAAAGAGAGACAGAAAGCGAGAAATCACCGCCCAGGGGGGATGGCCATGCTGCAATCCCTTCTTCTCCATTCTCCTCTCAGGATCTTGGGCACGCATGCACACGAGCCTGGCATGAATTTGAGTCCGAGACTCGAACTGCGGTCAGCTACATGCGAGTCCAGTGATGTAGCCATTATGTTATCTGCTGGTCCCGCCATTTCTATTTTAAGGTACGCCCTTGACCTGGTGTACAAGAACAAATCATTCAACTTTTTACTAGGTTTTAATATGGACAGGTGTGCTCTTTATATCTATCTATTGTCTATAGAAGCCATATACCGAAGAAACCAATCAACTCTGGCAAAGAACAGAGTTCAAGGTACGACAGGAACACCAGGAACCATAATGATTCAAAGTCCCTTGTGTGTCGCAAAAGCCGATGATAGGAAATTTAATATTTAATAATTACCTGGACTTGTTTTTTTATTTAAAATCTCAACTGCACAACAGTCAATTAATGTTTTCAACATTTGAGGATCAAAATCAGAACACATAAGAAGAATATGCTTCACTACATGCAAGTTAAAAAGACATGATTTGGGGGGCAGCCCGTGGCGTGGTGGTTAAGGTAGCTGGGTCTCACATGGCGTGTTTCAAGTCCTGGATCTGGGAGCTTGAGAAACATGTGGGGTGCATGTACATGTGTGCCCCAAATCCAGAAAAATAGGAGAGATGAGAAGGAAGAGATTGCAGCATGATCATTGTCTAAGACAGGTGCTTTTTCCTCTCTCCCAGTCTCTCTCTGGCAGTCGGACATGCCTTCTAACCAGAAGGAAAAGTATACCGACAAGTAGTGGGAACAATGTTTAATGTTGGAGTCGGCAGGGCTAACCTAGGACAGCTGGGTCAGAAGCAAACTTGAAGGAGGCCAGAAAACTCAATAATCCACATAAATAAAATCCTAATGCAACATTTATTTTCAAAACTCAAAATTAATACAAAAACTCCATGATGAACAACATATCATGTTTTTAAAAAGAATTTTAAAGCAGTATCTATACAACATAAGATGCAGAGGCAAAAGAAAAAATAAATAATTCTGATCCCGTCTTTACATTTCTGTTATTTGTTTCATCATGGGCTTTTTTGGCATTAATTTTGGTCCTTTAAATAGTGCACGGATACACTGTTTAAGATTACCATAGACTTCTGGTGCCTCCTTAAAACACTTTGCCATCCCGGCAGGAGAGTGCGGCAGGAGAGTGCGGTGCTCAGCTCAGCCTAGTCACGCCCCTGGGGGCTCAATACCAGCTCCTAGAAAGGCTGCAGGGACTAACCTGGCAGCCCAGGGTACCAGCGTGCTGTGGGCCGGATTGTCCCCGAGGTAAGAGCCGGAGGAGGTGGGCCGGGGCTCTCGGGCCAGTACCCGAGCCTACCTCGCTTATTCTGCGTGCCGTGCTTCTTGGCCAGGGCGAGTTCTCTCTGGATTCGATTTTCCAGGTACTCTTGTTTCTTGCCCAGCATCTCCTCTGTCTCCCGAAGTCGGGCCAGGGCCTCCTGGGGACTGGGAGCAGCTCGGCTCTTGGAAGAGCCTCCCCCTTTAAATAACTTGCCCAACTTGCTCATGGCTGTGTTGTTGGAGGGCGAGCGAACCCAGGGACGTCTCAGGAGCTCCCCAGGAATGCGCCTGGGCAACAGGTGACCGAGACAGTCCTTTTGGTGGCCCAGACCAAAAAAGCAGCGCTCCTGGGAATCAACAAGCCGTCGGGGGCAGGTGACACACACTCCTGGGAATGGCCTGGCCGCGAGCTCGGCCCCGCCCCTCGGCGGGGCTCCCGGGCGGGGAGGACACCAGGGGAGCGCACCGGACGTAGGCTGGCCGGCGCCACTAGCCCTAGGAGCTAGGGGAGAGAGTGGAACAGTTGAGAAGACTGGGAAAGATTGCACCAAAGCTGCTCGTTTTTCAGCCCTGGGAAGGGCCCCGGATCTCTTTGCTAATGGCTCAGACAAATGCAAACCAATGTTCTGGAGGTCTTGTACCAGGCCTGAAAGTGGTGCGTGTGAAGCGCACTTTGCTTACCTGGATATGCCAAATACTTTACTCCATGCATGTGGGGTGTGTGTGTGTTTATGTGTGTGCGTGTGTGTGGTGTTCCTGTATTCAGTTCTCTGTTCTTGTGAATAATAATATTCAGATAGGGGCCGGCAGATGGTATGGTGGTTGGGGATGCTGGACTCCCACATGGCGGATGGTGGTTCGAGTCCTGGACTTGATAGCTTGCTTTTTTACTTTTTCTCTCTCTCTCCCTCTCTCTCTCTCTCTCTCACACACACACACACATTCTGTCTCTCCCTGGTCAAATTAGAAAGAAAGAAAGTTATATAAAATAATTCTTTTTTTTTTTTTTGAAGAGATTTTCACTGTAGGGCGCGTGCGCTCGCCAGACCGACAGAGAG
>NW_006206301.1:2837459-2847598 GCF_000334495.1 Tupaia belangeri chinensis | reverse complement strand
GTAGGTAGGAATGTGTGTCCCCTGGAGCTTCTAGGACATTTGTCTGCCACTGATGACATGGGTGAGCAAATTAGGAGCAACTGGTCTGACCAAGACTGTCTCTGCATTCGTATAGTCAGGGCGGGCTATGTGTGTCTGGTTGCAGGTTGGCATGAGTTGCTTCTAGATCATTCTTACATGGCTTTGAAATGGGTGAAAGATGGTGGTCATCTCTTGTTCTAATGTCAGGACTTCTGAGTGTGTCTGGTGGCTGCACTCGATTCTATAATTAGGAATCTAAAAATTTTGGTGTGATGGTCAGTGTATCAGGAAACATTAAATGGGAGCTGTCCTTGTGTTTGGATCTATGTCAAATGCCTTTACATAGACACCTAAGTCACAAAAGTAGAGAATATCCTTGAGGGAAGAAACATTCTTGTGTTCATGCTCACTATCTCAGTTCCATTAGAGCTGCAAGCCTAGAGTCTGGTAAGATGAAAGGATGGCACTATGTAATGATTATGGATGCTGTAATGTTATGCCATGAAAACCTGTGCTGAGCACACTCCAGTGGACCAGAGAATGGAACTGAGTCCACGTTCTAGTGTTCGAGGACTGGCATGTATCCAGCATAACGCAGACCTATTTGGACAATATTATCAGTATCATCAGAAACTATTCATGTTTGTTAGCTAACCATAGTTGAAAGGGGAAAAGGCATCCATTACTATGGCAAATTCCCCTAATGTCCAAGATCAATAACTCAATTTTGTCTGCCATTTTACTAACACAGAAACAGCAAGTTAATTCATTTTATCTAACATTGGTATACCCCACCTTAAATTTTGGCAAAGAAAATGCAACACTTTCGTAGAAGTCTTACTAGATGCATGTTACACATATATATGTGTGAACTTATCACTCCCCAGTAACTATAGCCACTACAGCCAGCGAGCTCCTATCATTTCCTGTCTGGCCACCTTATGGCCTATAATATTTATTTTGCTCTTTTTTTTTATATATAATGATAAATTCAAATATAATTATTTCCTAAATATTTTATTAACACGTTTTGGAATTTATCTTCTTAATTAGATATTATGGATGCATAAGACACATTAGGGGCCAGGAAGTGGCATGGTGGTTAAGGCAGCTGGATTCCCACATGGCTGACTGTGTTTTGAGTCTCAGACGAGGTGGCTTGAAAGTCACAGCATACACATGTGCATGCATGTGTGCTCAACATCCAGAGAGGAGAATGGAAATGGAATTGCAGCATGGCCATTCCTCCTGAGGGTGTGTGTGTGATTCTTACTCTATCTCTCTCTGGCGAGTGCATGTGCCCTATGGTAAAAACCTAAAATAAGTAAATAAATAAATAAATGAATAATAACAAAATAAAAGAAAACAAAACAAGTTGACAAGTAAAAAAAAAAAAAGATATTAAGCCCCTTGAGAGTTAAATAGCACACATCTGCTATGGTTCCCATTGCTGATCCGTTTCACTAATCTTTTACTGAGTGTATTCTATATATTTGTACTGGGCTGCAAGTATAGTCTGCCCTCCAGGGGCTTACTTTGATTGACAGTAGGGCCCACACAATGTGATAAGGATCCTGTTTTGTTTTCTTAATTGCTAGGGGATGTGCACTGACCTGAGAGAAATAAAGAGACAGAGAGAGGGAAAAAGCACTTCCTAATGAGGTATGGTCACACCATAATTGCTTCTCTGTTTCTTCATCCTGTTTGGATTTAGGGCATGTCTGACATGCTTCTCAAAATGCTGGGGCTGAGATTTGAACCATGCAGTCAGCCAACTGGGATCTGGCTCCCTTTCACTACTAAGCTGGAGGGCCAACCCTTGATCCTGTATTATATTCAAAAAGTAAACAAAAATCAATCAAAAGTTAAAATGAAGGATCTAGTCGTTAATTTATAATGCAGTGGAGAAAATAATCAATTTACTCAATTTAATGTGTAGCACTTTCACAGACACATGTGATATGCAAAGCAGGACACATTTAAATTAAAAATCATTCTCTTCCACTAATACATAAACTCCAATGGGGAAAAGATAATACTTGCAAGCAAGCAAACCATCCACATATGTATTAGTGTTTAATCCAGCAGTGGGATGTAAAATAAATTTTTAAATCATGATTTAGAAGCTGAAAATAACACATTAATCTTCATTCAATACTCATCCTACAAATGTGGTTTCATAAAGAGTTCTCAGCATCTAGTGTATTTTTCATTTTCTAATCTCAATTGATCTCAGCTAATAAGGAGGCTGTTGTTCAAAAGAATGATCTTGTTCAGGATGATTTACCATGGTTAAGATGGCAAAGAAAATTAGGAATTTATAGATCTGCTCAAAAGACCTAGATGTCAGCCTAATTGATACATTTTGGCCACCCCTTGAAATTACATCCATTTTTAGAATGCCACACGCACTCGCTAAAGCAACCGAAGAAAAATTACCCTTTAAACATACTGCAGAATCATCATCAAAGAGTTATTTATTAAGCAGTTCAACAAGCATGTACACATTCTTTTCACCCAGTTTTTTCTATTTCTCAGATCAAATATTCACTGTAGATAATATTCGATCACGATAATGAGTACAGAAGCAGTCATTATGGAAAAAATACTAATTTTGCAAAAATAAGTTTGTCTTCATTTTTAATGAAGATACATAATACCTGTGACTGAGTTTTGCCTGTGTAACTCTTTATCAATGTTTCTCATATACCTTTGTCATTCCTGATCAGAAAGCTAAGAGACCTAAGATTGCCCAGGCAGTGGTGCAGGCTGTAGTATTCAGATCTGCAGTGCTGGAAGCAGGATGGCTGGTTTGGATCCTGAGCTGACCTGAAGTGTGCCATGCACCAGCACACAGGTCCAAGACTAGCTGGAGGGCTAGGGAAAAGGGACTGCTGTGTGACAAGACTCTGAGAGGGTGCCACTCTCTGATACATGACATCTCTCCCATGAAATAACTAAAATTAAAATAAACAAGACCTAAGATTGATCAGGTTTGACTACAAAATATTTCCTACACCAGCCATTTCATGGATATAAAATGAGGGGCAGCCCTCCACCTTAATGTCATCCTTCCAGCATAATCTACTCAAAGTTGATTATTACACCTGTCTACCTCCGGAAATCCATTTTACCTGAATGCAATCACATGAGAGTTGTACCTAATGGAGAAACATATTCTCCCCAACCCTGCTCCTCTCCTAACTTGAGGTTTCCTTTGGCTCAGGCCAAAAACCTTGGGGTCATCCTTGACTCACTTCCAGTCCATCGGCAGATCCCACGGATTCTCACTATGACAGAAACTTGACCACTTAGAACCACGCACACTGCTAATCCCGGCTTCGAGCCTCTGTCATCTCTCATCTAACTTATCTCGGTAGACTTCTAACTGATCTTCGGTAAAGTCCTTGCCCTTATTACACGGTATACACAGCAGCCACCGTGAGCCTTACCTCCAGGGACGTCCCATCTCACTCTAATTTTATACAAGCCAAGGTTGGCAGAGGGGTTTGGTCTTCCATGAGAGGACCATCTTTTTATTTGGTGACTGTGGCTCTTCTCGGGGGCGGAAGTAGCTGGTTAATCAGGAGAAGCGACCTAAAACTTTGGCGCTGGGTAAAAGAAAATGGCCAGAGCAGACTGCTTATAGGTCCACTGGTGGAAAAGCCCCTTGCATATAGCCGGCTACTAAAGCACCCCCTCTACTGGCGGGGCGAAGGAACTGCATTGCTACAGGCCCCCGGGTGCCCTGGGAGACTTGGTCCTTATCGGAAATCCAATGATCATTGCATCAGAGAGCGCCCAGGATTTCAGCGCCCACTTGGTGGTTTCACAGCGCCGCCGCTGGTGCGCTTGGGCAGGCTAGTGAAGCGTATGGTGGGTTTGTTGCGGGTTCTGATCTGCGTGCCATCCACTAAGGGAGTCACCACCACACCCAAAGATGTCTAGGTGGCTCACCAGATATAGGGAAACAAACCTTAAGGAAAGGCAGTTTTTATGGCGTTTTGTAGTAAATTCTGTAAAATACCTTGGTTTGCAATTGTTTTAAAGAATTTTTTTCTAGTCAGGATGAATGCAGAAAGGGCTCACAGATCTACAGTGAGGTGAGCACTGTGGCCCAGGAGTGACAAGCTGCTAATAGCAGAAGGTAGGGGGGCTTTTTCTTACTGTTCGTGATGCATATTTCTGTCTGTTAATGACTTGTTGGGTAGCACTAAGTACTGGAATTGATAAATAAATGTGCATAGAATCCTTCTGCAATAAAGTTCTTAGGACTTCACCTGCGTGTCTCATAATTAGGGCTAAGTCTGACCACACATCACTGTGATAGAATGTGCGCTTTTTCTAGGTTAAAGATACAAGTCTTATTCACAGTGTACCTTAGTTTTCTTTAAAAAGGGGGGGGAGGGGAGTAAATCTGTCAGCTATAGAATACACTATGCACACTTGTAATAGTAAATATCATTTTGTTAGCATTTTTAAACTAAGTGTTCACTCACAAGTGGTGGGGAGTCTTGTCTTTATTAAGGGGTGTGTAATTTAGAGTCCAGTTGGTTTTTTTCCGACTAGACGGCACTTATTTTCAACGTGGTAAAATGCTATGCACATTGTATACTTTACGTAAGTCCTCATCCTACCACATGTTAACTACTTCTTTATTTGATAATGCAAACACTAACAGGGGGATTTTATAAAAGTTTTAGCATAAAATGCAAGTCTTTTATTTGACTATTCCTCATTCATTCACTATCATTTATTACTAATATTTCTGAACTGGTTAGTACAGCTTTTCATTGTGTTGTGGCTGGTCTCATAATTAGGCAGAGTTTTTTTTTCTTCTAGACAAAGAGAAAACAATACTGAAGCTGTTTTTCTTTGTGGAGTTTGTATTATAATAACCCTCAGTATAAACTTGTTGAGGGAGAGGGACACAGCTCTGGCTTATTGAACTTTTGCCAATTAATACGATATTGGACTAGATTACATCTGGTCACTGTCCTGGGAAAAGCACTTTTTACAGAGATGGCCTCCCAAGTAGTTTTAAATTTTATCCTTCCATTGAATTTTTTTAGGTCCATTATATATGTTGACTAAATTTGCAGATCAATTTGGTTGTTTTTGTTTTAATAAATAAAGGCCGGTCCATGGCGTGGTGGTTAAGGCAGCTGGGTCCCACATGGATGACTGCGTGGTTGGAGTCCCAGACCAACGACTTGAAAACACACTGGGTACATGCACATGTGCACATACTCCAAATCTAGAAAGGATGGAGAAAGAAGAAGAAAGGTTTGTGGTGTGAGCATTCCTCATGGGAGATGACTTCTCACTTTCTCTCTCTCTCTGTCTCACAAGCACATATGTCCTCTAGCAAAATTAAAACAAACAACAACAAAGATAAGCCAAGGTCTTCACAAATGTCCCCAAGCCACTACATGAAGTAATATTAATCCCCATCCTTATTTCATTATTACTTCCCAGTCCATAATCGTGTCATCCCTCCTAGTCCACTCTGCTCTAGACCCACACACTGGCCTTGTCACTTTAGCTGGAATACACCAGGCATGCTGTCACTGCGGAGCCTTTACATGAGCTGCTCCTTTGCCTAGACCTGCCCACGGACATTCATTCCATTCACTCCTTTAACTTCTTTCAGTCTTCATCATCTGCTCACCCTACCATAGTCAAAACTGTAACTTCCTTCCCACCCCCTCAGAGTTTCTATTCTCTGTCCTAGCTTTTTCCCCCATAGTACTCACCACCATCTATCATATGCTGTTTTTGATTTTTTTAAATCCTATTTCTTCCATCCCCTTTCCACCAAATGCTCCCCAAGAGAGTAGGAATTTTTATTTGTTTTGTTCACCAGTGTGTTCCCAGCTCCTAGAAAAGAATCCAGCACCTCTTAGGCACTCTATCGATATTTGTTGAATAAGTGAATGAATTAATATGGCATAAGTGATAAAATGTCTAAATGATGGTACAGCACATACATATATTTGAAAACATATATCCTAGATTCAGAAATCTGTGTCATCATTCTGAAAATACAGATGACACACCTAGAGTCCTAAGCATTAAACCTCCAGGGCCACTATGCAAGGGTGCACACGACATGTCTGGCTCATCTCAACTGGGACAAAGGAAAACATCTTTGGACCGACATTGCACCCAGTACTAGAAAAAGAAGTAATCACTGTCTCATATGAAAAAATATACTCTCTAGAATCTAATTCACATTTTCAAACACTTGACTTCTTTTCATGGGTGGAAATTTCAAGGTTAGTAGTAACTGTTATGACACCATAACAAAATTCTATAATAATTAGGTTAATTATACTTGAATATTTAATTTGTGCCAAACCACAATTTAAGCCATCATTTCAAAATAATTTTATGTACACTTATCAGTACCGATGAAATTATCTCTCTAAAGAATAATTATCTGAAAGAATCCTACAAAGTCACTTGCCAGGGCAAGTAAAGTTGTGTATATCCTGATCCCTGAAAAGACGTAACTATAATTCCTTATATGG
Source organism: Tupaia belangeri chinensis (assembly GCF_000334495.1). Taxonomy (NCBI): domain Eukaryota; kingdom Metazoa; phylum Chordata; class Mammalia; order Scandentia; family Tupaiidae; genus Tupaia; species Tupaia belangeri. The sequence continues at coordinate 2,841,044 of NW_006206301.1, read as the reverse complement.
CAAAGAGGATTTTGCAGGTGTGATTATGTTAAGGCTTATGAAACAGGGAGATTATCCTGAAATAATCAGGTAGGCCATTGTAATACATTGTAACAACAGCATCTTTTTTTTTTTTTGGAGATGTTTTTGCTATAGGGCACGTGCGCTCACCAGACAGAGAGAGACAGAGAGACAGAAAGCGAGCAATCACCCCCCAGGGGGTTGGCCACACCGTAATCCCTTCGCCTCTATTCTCCTCTCGGGATCTTGGGCACGCACGCACACACACCGGGCGTGAGTTTTAAGTCACCGGGTCCGGGACGTGAACCACGGTCAACTACGTGGGAGTCTAGCACCATAGCCATTACGCTAACTGCTGGTCCCAACAGCGTCTTTAAAAAAGGGAAGAAAGGGGGCCAGCAGGTGACATGGTGGTTAAGGGCACTGGACTCCCACATGGCCTACTGCAGTTTGAGTCCCGGACCTGGAGGCTTGCTTTCTCACTTTCTCTCTCTCTTTCACTCTCATTTTGTCCCAATCATTCTAAGCTGTCCAAAATTTAAATAAATAAATAAATAAATACAATAATTCTTTAAAAAAAAAAGAGAGAAAGGCCAGCTGAAGTGGCCAGTGCTAACATTGCACTTTCCAACGCTGAGTCCTGAGTTCACATCCCAAGTTCTTTCTGTGCATACTAGGCATGTATGCATGTGCCTATGATCCTGACTGGCTGAGGCTGGGGGTAGAGCTCATTGTGTGGCCTCTCTTGGAGGTAACTCTCTCTACTTCTCTCGTGGAAGAAATAAAATTTTAAAAACTTTGAGGAAATGGGGACAGAAGGTGACATAGTGATTGGGGTCCTTGCCCCCCTTCCCCCCCACCATGATTCAAGTTCTAGACCTGGAGACTTGTTTTCTCACTCTCCACTTATTCCCCCCACTTCCATCTCTCTCTGGTGAGGGCACATGCCAGATAGCAAATAATAATAATAATAATGAATAAAAATTTTAAAGACTTTGAGAAAACAAAAGGAAAAAAAATGAGTGAGAGAGAGAGGAAGAAAGGCAAAAGGGTTAGAACCAGAGAAAGAGATATGGCCAAAGGGAAGATGAAAGGGCTTAGAGAGAAGGAAACACAGATTTGAGAATGCCACTTTTCTAGCCCTGAACATGGAGAGAGGGGTCATGACACTTTTCCCAGCCTGTAGGTTAAACTAGGAATAGAACCCAAGCTTCCCAATGGTCCTAGCTAGCAAAGACCAGTGTCTTAGCAGCATGTGCCACTACAGCTGAGCCTAAGAGACCTTTCTGAGGCAAAATTGGTGATGTTCAATGACTACTTTCGTGAGAGTAGAGAAGAAAATAGAAAATGAACCCAAGTTTTCCAGTGTGAAATGCTTTGTTAGGGAGGGGATTCAGAAAGGATCCCATTTTACATGACAAATAATGTCATGTGGATATGCCTAAGAGATTATTTGAAACAGATACCTCATGTTTGGGAGAAGGTTCTCAGAGGTAAAAATGTGAGTACAGGAGTGTTAGTGTTTGATGTTGAAATAATGAAACTTCACTTGTATGAAGATGTAAATTGATAAGTGGATCAAAGATAAAATTATGGAGGAATAGAATGTATTTAAGTAGGAGCTAATGGAGAAATCAGCAAAGGAGATTAAACAGAGATAGGAGAGTAACAACTATAATCTTGACTAGTCTTATCAGCTCATGTTCTATAAGGTCTCTAAGAACTAAAAAATCACTTCCATTGTGATTGGACTGAGAAAATACACCGTATTTATATATTACATATATTTATATACATATTGTTATATATTTATACATATTATATATATATAAATATATATATATATATTTCTGCTGCCTATGCAGAACATTCCAAACACTTAGTAAATTCTTGAAAAACTGTTATTGAATTACTCAACTAAAATAAACATAAAATCCAGTAGAGCCAGTGATTCTTAGATTCACAAATACTAGTAATTTTTAGTGCTTGGATTTTAGTTTTGGTTCTTCCACTAATTGAGCAAATCATTTAACTTTTATAAACTTTTTCTCATCTTAAAAAATAAAAAAGAACAGCTAAAGAGGCTGAGATAGCTAGCTAATATTTTAGGTTGCTTTCAGCTGTAAAGCTTACAGTTTCTCTAGAGATCCAAGCAATTCTGAGATGGAAATCTTAAAAAAAAAAAAAAAAAAGTATTCAAAAGCAAGGCTGAAGTAATGAATCCTGTTCCCCTACTACATCCTTGTCCCTTCTTTAATGAATATATTTCAGTACTTTTCCAGTTCCTGTTATGAGTATAGGTGATTGTCACTCTTCCACCCTGAGTGTCTTGATCACCTCAGTGGAATGGCAGGCATTATATCCCACCTCTCCTTCCTTGGTACCTTTGAAGTGGCTCATTGGCTCATTAGCACAGAACACTCCCTTACATCCCAGCTGAAGGTCTTAAGCTTCTCCAGGTTGTGGTGTTAAAAGGGTCTGGCCTCTGAATTGAGGAACCCTATCTGGTTCAGTACACTTGTGATCTCAAAAGGAAGGATTTTTGGTTTTTTTTTCAGTCAGAATTTTTAAAAAGAGAAGAAAAAGAAATCTTTACATTATAAAAAGTCTAATGACTCCCTTGCAAAAGGCATTTATTTTAGACTATATAATTATCATTGGTGTGGGATGAATCAGGACTTGAATAACCTGTATCCGTCCCTTTCCCCTGATCCTTGCAATACTTGGTGCCAGACACTGCGCTGGATTCCAGGTTAAACCAATTTGAAATAAAGACAAGACAATCCTTGAGAGGCTCCTAGAGTCCTAGAGGCTCCACGCAGGAAACAGCGGCACGCAAAATTCTTGAAAGGCCTCTAGGAATTTCTTTAAGGACTGGGCGACAAAACTTCAGCCCGGAAAGTAAGACCCAGGTGAACTCCCCTTTCTTTGGGACACCAGACTGGGAACCTGGGAGGCGGGTAGTCACAACTCCGCGTCTCGCCGACTTCCGGTGGCCGCCATGTTTTTACCTGCAGGCTCCGCCCTGGGCCCGCGTCCTCCCAGCAGGCCCCGCGCGATGTCGCCCCGCCCCCCGACTCGGCCACGCCCCCCCCGAGGAGCCGGGGCGATGGCGGAGTTGGACATCGGGCAGCACTGTCAGGTGGAGCACTGCAGACAGCGAGGTGACGGGGAGCGCCTGTGCCCGGCTTTGGCACCATAGGTGGTGGTGGCGGGCGAGGGGAGGCCTGAGGGCCAGTTGGGCCTGCGGAGCGTGGCGCGTGCCTCTTGGATCTGCAGTGAGATGAGTTGGTGGTTTGTTTTTTTTTAAATTGAGGCTTGGGATCTTCTTGGACGCGAACCATGCAGTTCCTGAAAGCGTACCTGGCAGTGGTCACTTAGGTTACCCAGTGCGTCTTCCCAGGAACCCACTGAGGTTTGGTCGTGCGAAGCCCACCCCGTGCCGAGGGGCGCGAAGAAGGCGCGCGCTTGCGGCTGGGGTGGACAGTCGCCTTCTACACTGGCCTTGCCACTGGGAACTGGGACAAGCCACTTCCTCCAACTTTCTCTTTACTTATCTGTTAGATGGAGTTGAGAGAAATCAAT